>NC_047064.1:16103746-16345972 GCF_902459465.1 Asterias rubens | reverse complement strand
TCGTTCTCAAAAACTATACGTTACTACAGAGGGAGCCGTTTCTTACAATGTGTTATGCTATCAACAGCTCTCCATTGCTCGTTACCAAGCAAGTTTTTTGCCAACAATTATTTTGAGTTATTGCCAATTATAGCGTCCAGTGCCTTGAAGGGACATGTCGCACGAGACAACACTGGCAATGCCCCAAGAAGAAAATTCATTTACATTTAGTTTTTCTGTTATTTTCTTGGTGATAGCGAGTTACGCCATATTGTGCTGCCAAAAGGGTTCTTGTGCGTAATTGAATGCCTCCAAAATTTCCTAAAAAAAACTCCATTATTGAATGACATGTCATTTGAACTCGTTGTTGAAAGAGTTCAAACAACTTTAGGTGGGACTTGGACGCTGTCTCATGTCGTATTTGCCTCTGCAGGAGGCCGAGTTTGAACTCTGATTCGGGCCTACAAATCTATATATAGCTCCATGGTTACAGTCACGGACTTCGCGTCGCACAAGCAGGAATACAGTGCTCAGTGCAATTCGCTTGACGTGAGGCATGGAATTCCTTGCCTGAATATCTGACGTCACACTTCGAGGCCGGTGAATTACGCCAGAGAATGACCTCGAGCCTACAGGTCAATCACCGTCCATAATCACCGTTCACCTACATAAATGTTCACCGTAGAAACGTGGACTACGTGTCGCACAAACAGAAATACACGGACGTGAAAAACGCTTGTACGACACGAAATCCTATAGCCTGAACAGCTGACGTCACACTTCGAGGCATGTGAATTTACGACAGATGGGCCTCCAACCTAGGTCAATCCCTGTCCATAATCACCTTTCACACCCATTCATTATGCAAACATGTACATATACTGTGTACTTTTGTTGTGCCTTATGTGTTTTGTCTGCACCATAGTGGTTTGAAACTTCAACCAATGTGCGAGTATACTCCAGAAGAGGTTTCGGCACAGGAAGATTCAATGTTGCAAACATTACACAGCTTTTGTTCCCCAGCCTATGAACAGACAGACCCCCAAAAACAGACAGACATGATGATGATGATGTGGACACTGCATGCAGATGACCGAAAGTAATTTAAGCTTTCCATATGTGTTTGATTGGTCCGAAGTGATATTGGTGCAGCTGGGAAACATCACCTTTGACCAATCAACACACAGATATGGAAAGCTTACGTCACTGCACGTTTGTCCCAATGAAATCATTGTATCCAATGAAATAACTGAAAAGCAACCTGTCTTTATGCGGCATTGCGGATACAGACAGGGGACCAGTCTACGGAATTCCCTGCTTCCGTTTCATGTAATTTTGGATGGTATGAAAGCAATATTTGTCTGTGCTTAGCAAGTTTTCGTGCTTTATGCTTTATAAAATTGGGCCCTTGGCACAGACACTTAACAGAGTCGGTTTCAAAACAGGTTTAATTAGATTTCATCGACAATAATTGCATTTCGTGTCAAACGGCGCAGGGGTACAAACAGTACTAACTTTTGCACTGGATTACGTGCGACAATCAAGGACCGACGTACTGGTAAAACTTCAGAACAGATCACGTATGATTAAAAAACAGTTTATTATTTTGAGAAACCGCTGAAGTGTTTTGACCGAGGTCAAGTGTTTACGCGGGAGAGTCCCATAGGCCCTAACTCGGGCAGAGTTACATTCAAAGAGGGTCAATGGATTGGGTTATTTATTCCCACATGATTTCTGATAAGGGTGCGCATTCACACTCCAATTAAGAGATAACATTTCGAAGAAACATGTGCCTGAGTTTGATGATTACTGCGGTGAAGAACACTCTGATCAAAGGGTCCACAGGTCAAGTGATGGGTAGCGTTGTTCATGTCTTTGAAAGTACACTACGACACTACGATACAAGTCTCCAGAGATATTATACGCGGTACGAGAAAATAGGCATTAAAGGTGGCCAACAGATTGGTTTTTGAAATAGTTTCTCAACGTAATGCCTTTCTATATTCATTTAAGAAAGGTAGCTGCAAGTGCTTCTTACCTAGTAGGCCTAGGCATACATTATCAGTTTCAGCTGATTACGGTGTCTACTTGTTAAGAAAACGGTGAAAAACTAGAAAACAATCGCGATATTTTCATCAAGAACGTCGAATCCATCCACGTTCATGAGGTGACAGCGGGTAGGTTTTGAACAATTCTAGCGATCATCCCATGGTCTACATGCTTTTTTCACCAATCCCCTATTGCCCACACAAGATCACTTGCATTTAGATGGCATTATAACAACAGTATATTTATTTTGAAGGTTTGCCTTTTAATTACTCATCCAATATGGAAAACTTTCATCCGTGTCCCATGTCAATAAAGCTTATTATATAACACCCAAGCAGATCCTTGCCATTTGATTGGAGGATTGTCTGTCACGTGATAGCAAATAAAAGTACCAATACACGCTGAGTCACTCACCGTGCTTTTTCGTTCCATCCGAAAAGTACCATTGCACGCTGCCAGCGTGCAATGGTACTTTTCGGATGGAACGAAAAAGCTGAGTAAAAACATCACTGCGTGCGCGTGTCGTAACGCAGCAGTGTTACTGCAAGGCATATTAGTAAAATTACTAGCATTCGGCTTCTACAATTAAAAATTGTAGGCCTACGCTTTGTTTGTTTTGAAAGTTGTATCTTTCAATCAAAATGACAAAGATCTACTTGGATGTTATATAAAACAAATAATGAATGTTTTTCATTCGTGCAATGGTGCGAAAATGTTCATTCGTTGAAAGCTGGAATGTTCCATTCAACTCGGCTCCGCCTCGTTGAATAGAACATTCCATCTTTCAACTCATGAACATATTCGCACCATTGCACTCATAAACATTCATTATGTGTATATTATTGCAAGGGACGTATCCAAATATCCTGACGGAAATTTGCTGTCGATAGTTGCATCGGGGCGTAAGAGAGCAATTCGGTTCCAACCACATTGAGGAAACACACACACACGAACCTCACGCGAAGGGTCAAAATTGATCCGAGGCCCGAGTCGAGGGGTCTGACCAACTTCCGGGGAAGGTTGACCTGGAAAGTGGTAATTGAAAGCGGGATTTTAACTCAGGTTCTGCGTCATTTTGACCCTTTTCTAGGTAATTTTGACATAGATTCCAGATCATTCTGACCCAGAAGTGGGTCCCATCCAGATCAAAATTAACCCGTAAGGTTTTTTTGAAGTGACTATCTCGCTCATTTTTTTGCCATTATTCTCACTTCGATGTAAAGGTTTTTCTTGAAGAGTAATACCGATTGAAATAAATGTCATTGATGAACACCTCACACTTTGATCTTGAGATTGATCGCGCAGCCGTTTTTCACAATGTTCTTTTTTTTAATACTATCAACAGCTCCCCATTACTCGTTTTATGCTAATAACTATTTTGAGTAATTACCAATAGTGTCCACTGCCTTTAAAAGCAAATACTCTCGAACAGACTTCCAAAGACAGTTGACACGAATTGGTGGGCAAAATAGTAGATTCGTGTGTACTGTAGGCGTGGTGAGAAAAATCTCAACCAATAAGACCAAACGAAAAATAACAGAGGGTAGTTAACTTAGTATTTATTACTACAAAAATTTCACTTTATATATACATTGTACATGTACACACATCAACCAATAACAAGTATTTTTTTATTTGCTACCAGTTTAATTGTCAAAATGTTACATTCACACACTCAAAAATAAATAACACATCTATTTAAAAAATGTACTAAATAGTTAATTTTGTGCTTGAATAATCACATCTGAAAAAAGAAGATAAATGAGCATTATAAACAAATAGTTGTTACATGTACACAGTTTTTAGCCTAAAAGTGGTGTTAACTAGCCCTCAAATGCAATATTTGCCATGTTAGTGTTAAGCACTACAAAATCATATTATGTGCATCTTTCAGTCAGTGTTATCAAAAATCTTGCACAGCTCAAATATGCAGGCAATCGTTTTAATCTAACAAATTTACAGCTTGTGTGAGTATTTATTTACATGCATGTATATATTTTTCGGTGTGTGATACAAAAGTTTCTCATCAAGTGACTTTCATTTGACAAACGCAACAAAATAAATATTTAAATATTTACATGGGTAAAACACAGCAATTGGGAACACACAGCAACCAGTGAGCCTGTATACAAGATAAAATATTAAGGTGAAGGGAGACGAATGAAATAATTTGTTTGGAAGAGTTTCAGTCCTATTGACTGGAGTTTGTATCTTAAAGCCATTATACACTCTCGGTAAACAGTATTTTCCAAGTCCCACACTTCGTGTATCACAACTTCGATATAAAATAACAAACCTGTGAAAATTGAGGCTCAATCGGTCATCGGAGTCAGGAGAAAAATACGGGAAAACCAACTCTTGTTTCTGCACGTTTTGCCGTGTCATGACATGTGTTTAAAATAAATCCGTAATTCTCGCTAGCGAGAATTGATATTGTTTTACTGTTTTCTCAAAAAGTAAAGCAAAAGTAAACCCTGTCAATTATTTGTTAATCTGTGAACTTTTTGGGTTTTTTCTGTACCGAAAGTGTATAATGGCTTTAAAGGCAAAGTATACCCTTGGTTTTTGGTATCTATTTGATTGGTTCAATCATCCATGTGAAACTAACCTGTGAATAATTTAGTTTCAAAAGGTGTTCAAGTTTTTGAGATACCGCTGGAAATCCACAGTAATGTCCACATTGAGACACCGACCATAACACCTCAAACCCCTGTTATAACAAAGACTTGGGTCAGGCCTTGAGCCTTGCTCTTGAAGGGGTACAGCAATTTCCCCCCGATATAAGGGGCACTTCTACGAGAAAAATTTAAAATTGTATTGCCAGGGCACTACAGCAAAAGCACCACAGAAATTTTCGCCAATACCATTGCGCAAGTGCAGACTGTTGAATGAGGTGCATTATGGGATAGATATGGATCAAATTTGGACACCAGCTAGACCACAATGCACCTAATTCCAAGCTTTGTGCGCGCGCTCCAGTATTTGCGACTAGGTTTATGGCAGCTACCGTGGGTGCCAGGGGTTATTTGGAGGCCTGTTTGGTTGTGTCGTCACTGCGTAGCACACTGCTGTGGGTCATCCTCAGGTTTCTCTTCAGCATCTCTCTCTGCAAGCGAATAGGTTTATGGCAGCTACCGTGGGTGCCAGGGGTTATTTGGAGGCCTGTTTGGTTGTGTCATCACTGCGTGGCACACTGCTGTGGGTCATCACTGCGTGGCACACTGCTGTGGGTCATCACTGCGTGGCACACTGCTGTGGGTCATCCTCAGGTTTCTCTTCAGCATCTCTCTCTGCAATCGCTTTGCCCAGCCAGTTGTAGTCTGCTCGCTTCGACTTCGATGTGGAAGATGACGACGTTGACGATTCAGATGATGATGAGTTCTTCAGGCCACCAATCTTCTCAACGTACTTGGTCCCGGTCGAGTCGTCAAGTCGTGATTTCTTTGCGACGGTGACGTCGTTTGTGTTTCGCTCTGTAGATTGGGAAAGACGAGAAAGAATCGAGAAAAAGTCAAGCATCTGAAAGCACACAACTTCTTGTGACAAGGGTGTTTTTTTCTTTCATTATTATCTCGCAACTTCGACGACCGATTGAGTAAAAATTTTCACAGGTTTGTTATTTTATGCATAAATATGTTCAGATACACCAACTGTGTCTTTAATCACAAGTTACCACTTACATTGGAATTCCTAAGACTATAGAGACAATTGCTATGTCAAATGGTTTGGGGCAAGCCTTTGCATAGCAATCTCCAGATGAGCAAACCCTGGTGCCACTGTACCCTACACATTCATTCAGAATTGTGTATACATGTACATGTACATGTATTTGTTCACCGTCTCATACGTGACTACGCAAAAGCTTGGCCCAAATCATTTTGACACAGCAACTGTCTCTATAGTCTGAGGAATTCTAATTTTAAGCAATAACTTGTGATCAAGCACATCTTTGTACCAGACAATATTTAAATCTAAAATGCAAATTGATTATTGTAGAGAAATTTAATGAAAGTGTAATTTGACCCCTAAAAAAGAATGTGAAGGGGATTGTTTCTTTTGGAGAGCGCTACGTACCCTTCAGAGGAGAGGACGTCACTGACTCGCTCCTCTGTGGCGCCCTCTTGAGGTGACTGGCCAAGGAGCGCGCCTTTTCCTTCCAGTATCTTGCATCTTGTTCAGCATGAGTTTTCTTTGTACTGAAGAAATGAAAAGAAATTTAATAAATGATTTAACAATTTGAAAATGTGAATAAAATGTTGCTTGTAAATTGCCTTGTGTAATGTCCTTAAAGGTAGTGGACACTATTGGTAATTACTCAAAATAATTGTAAGCATAAAAACTAACTAAGTAACAAGTAATGGAGAGCTGTTGAGAGTATAAAACATTGTGAGAAATGGCTCCCTCTGAAGTTTTCGAGAAAGAAGTTATTTTTCACTAAATATTTTGATTTGATTTTGAGACCTCAGAATATGATTCTGAGGTCTTGAAATCAAGCATCTAAAAGAACACAACTTCGTGTGACAAGGGTGTTTTTTCCCCCATTATGATCTCTCACAACTCCAACGACCAACTGAGCTCAAATTTTTACAGGTTTGTTATTTTATGCATACATGTACACGTATGTTGAGATACACCAAGTGAGAAGACTGGTCTTTGACAATTACCAATAGTCTCCAATGTCCTTTAATAGACAAACAGAACCTTATGAGATGAACATTAACTACTCACACTTCATCATGGTACTTAAGATCTTTGTACTCCAGTTCCTTTTTAGTCTTCTCCAGTGATTTGGTTAATTTATAGTTCTCTGCCTTGACTGCAAAGATCGCACAGCTTTCAATGATGCCTGAACCACCGGTTGCTTCCGGTCGCCTCTCTTCGATAGAGTCCGACCCTGGTGTGCTGCTGGAAGCTGAGGGTGTTGGGGGAAAAGGCAACGGACAATGATGGTTACAACATGGTTTAGTCAAAAGATATACAATTTACCTACAAAACTATTTTTTTTTAAAATAATTTATATCATTAAAATGCTTTTAGGAAATTATGATGTAAGAATAATAAATTATTAATAATTGTAACAGTAGGAAATCATGAAGTAACAATAATATATTATTAATGATTGTAACAGTAACATTGACTAATAAACTACAAGGGAAAACTACTGGGTAAATGTTTTAACTAATGCGATTGAACAAAGAACAAATTACTAGCGCAGGATTTGAAGATACCTTAAAAAAAAATTAAAGGTGGTCGAAAGTGCAAATTCCCAAAAGCCAAAGGAATTCAAAGTAAAGGAAACAATATCAATAAAAACACTAAATATAATACAATTGATTCTGTAGGCCTCATAACTAAATCTAAGTACTATACAAAACACAAAAATGCAGTGCACTTATAATATAAAAGAGATAAAAAATGTACACAGGCACCAATGTTAAAAATCACTTGAAATGGGAAAGAATTGCATTAGTAATACATTGTGCATGGAAATCACAAAGTTTAAAATCTTGACTCAAGTGGAAAGACAATAATGTACAGGACAATAACAAATTAGGCATGAAACAAAACACTTCAATAATGAACTAAAATTGTGACGACAATTAATGCAAAGAGCTGGACCTGTAATAAAAAACATCAACAATAAATAATGATATCCACCATAAATGATTCCAATGGTGCATAAAAAAACAAAGAAAAGACAATCAGAAAAATCATTCATACACGACAATGTACGGAAGCATTTAAAATTGAATTTTGAATGACATTATAAATATAGTCACAAGATTAAAACAGTTTTTAAAACAGCCACTACCTAACCTTATGGAAACCAAGGACAAAACAAAAAAGGGAAAACAGAAGGTCTCCATGGGGGAATTCTAAAGACTGTGGTGCTCCACAAGGAATTCTGTGTACATGGGAGGTTCTTAACTACATGGACAAAGGAAAGAAACAAAACATGTCTTTGCATGGATGCACAAAATAGAACGTGTGTACATGTGTACACACAATTGTTGCCATACTTTTAACACACTCTTTTTTCTTCTTGGACAGAAGTACCCCTCTCCTTAAACCTTTGAATTCTGTATATTATTCCCAGAATCCAAAGAAGACAC
The DNA here is from genome assembly GCF_902459465.1 of Asterias rubens. Taxonomy (NCBI): domain Eukaryota; kingdom Metazoa; phylum Echinodermata; class Asteroidea; order Forcipulatida; family Asteriidae; genus Asterias; species Asterias rubens. The sequence continues at coordinate 16,337,831 of NC_047064.1, read as the reverse complement.
AATAGGAAAGAAGGGGAGTACACCATGCCACATATCAACCAAGGCTTCAGCCAAGATTCGATAAAAGAGGGTCAACATTTTCCTGGAAATTTTAAATAATGGGTGTCCAAATTGTTCACTCACTAATAATATTGCATTGTAAATGACTGATAAAACAGAGTGTCCAAATTTAAAGCAAGGTGTTCACAAAAGAGTAAGAGACCCCTCTGGCTATACTACTTTGTCAAGCAAAATGACAAAAAGTCTTGCTTGTTTAAAAACATTGAGAGGTCCAACTTTACCTCTTTGAGATTGCTGACTCCGCAACTTCTCCACCTCCTTCTTGTACTGCTGCATCTTGGATTCTTGGTATTTCAGTTCCTCCTTCATGGACACTAGCCTATTTAGAGTAAAACATTATTTTAAGTAAAAAGAAATACATGCACTATAATAAGCAGGGATGTAGCAGGCTGTTGAAAAAAACCTAACCGAACAAGGTTGGCAAGGCATGTAGCTGTGACATCGCAAAAAGAAAGTACTTTAGCATAAGGAGTTTTGGATGGATTCCAGACACCTAGATGGAAATAGGGTTTGTTTCAGGAACTGGTCTAGTTCAACTTACTTTCTCTCCAATGGATCTGTGCCTCGCAGGAGGTCTGTCTCAAGCCGGTTAATGCAAAGGTTCTTCTCAGCGAGCTCCTGCCGATGTGTATTCACCAGCTCATCAACATCAAGCTTAGCACTGTCAGTCTGTATTAAAGAATAAAGACAAAGCGTGTTGTTTAGATTATGACCTCTTTGTGTCCGTTTGCATCATGTAGACTTTGCTACAAATGGCCCGTGTATTGACAGAGTAACGACAAAGGGACCAGTTTCATACAAGCCAAAATTGAAACCTTGCTCGCCGAGTCAACCAAAAACTTGGACCCAAGTTTTTTCACTAGCCCGCATGTATTAATGCACACAATTTTTAAAGCGTAAAAAATAAATAAATGAAATAAATCACGAAAGTAAATTTTCAAAGCATTGCCTTTTTTTGGAAAAATCTTATCACCTTGAATTCTGCCCTTAATTATACTTTGTATCACCAACAACCATTTTGGTGTATTTTGATGCAATCTTTCGGCCAAAGGTGATGTTGATGCTTGAATAGCCTTAATACAAGGACGTGTACATTGCATGAAGTTTGGCAATTTCATCCAGTGAAACACTGGGTGAAGTCTTTAAATACTTACCGTGGCTTTCTCAAGCTGTTGTCGCAAACTTATGATCTCCCCTTCTCTCCTCGTTATTTCCGCCTGAAGATGCCTGTCCTGCTGTTCTTGATCGCTAGAGTGAGCTGCTTGCAACCTCCGGAGCTCTGCCTCTTGAATCTTGAGTGAATCTTCTGACTCTTTGGTCGTCTGCTCCTTGCTGGCGATGATTCCTTCCAGGTTTTGGATCTTGGCCAGCATGTCACTGTACCTGTCCTCCTGCCTCAAGGCAGTGTGGTTCCGCTCGTCGAGCAAGGCTCGCAAAACACCCTTTTCTTCATCATGTTTGGCGACGGCTGCCTCAAGCATCTTGGTGCTTTTGCTTCTCGATTCCAAGACGGCTTTCATTCTCTTGAGGTTGGTCTGCTGCTTTCGGAAGTCCGCTTGGAGGTCAGCATACCGGTTCTTGAATTGATGGAGCTCTTCGTCAGCCTCATCTAGATAGCCCTGCAAAGTTGTGACCTCTGCATCCAGTTTTTGTTTTACATCTTCCTGGTCAACCCTCTTCTGATCATTGGCTGCAACCACCCTCTCTAGGTCTTGCAATTTTGATTCCAGCTCGGAGCAGTTTATCTCCCTGGCTCTCAACTGGTTTTCCAGCTCTTCTAGGTAATTCTGCAGCTTGTATACTTTAACATTTTGCTCTGCTTCAGCTTTCGACTTTTCCAGGTTCATGTGGGTATTCGCTGCTAAAACTGATTCTAGATTCTGTATCTTGGATAAACATTCCATGAGGTTTTGCTCCTTGATGCGTAAATGCTCTTCTTGATTCTGAAGTAAACCATGAAGACGGTGAATTTCACTCTCTTTCTGGCCCTCATGAACCATCTGGTCCCCTTTTGTGTCGTTTAGGAATTTCACTTCTCTTTCAAGGTCTCTTACCCTGAACTGTTCCTGGGAGAATTCATTTCTCGCACTCTCAAGATTTTCCTCCTGCTCTTGCAAGACTTCCCGAAGCATCTCAAGCTCGCCGTCTCGCCTTCTGATGATCTCAGCCGCCTCTGCAGACTGGCTGCTCTGTGAAGCTAGAGCAGCTTCCAACTCCTGCACTTGGACTGTTCTACTGTGTAACTCTTCCTCTATCATCGCAAGATGTTCAGAAAGTGTTGTCAGTTTGTTTAGCTGCTCTGCCAGTAAGATGTCTTTGATTTTGATGTCTTCACAGGACTGATCATGCTTGGATGCTTCCGAAACGATCCTCTCGACCAACGACTGGTTCTCTCGTGTCAAACTAGCAACACGATCCTCCAAATCTCTAACGTTGCTCCTGAGATTCTCTTCTTCTTCCTCTAGTTTGACTCTCTGTGAGGCCATCTCCTGTCCTTGCTGTTCAATGACTGCAGTCAAAGTGCAAATTTCGTCTTCACTCTCTCGTTGTTTCTCATTGCTAGAAGACTGAAGCAGCTTCCCTTCCAGCTTCTCACAGAGCTCTTGTGTGCGAGTTAGTTTCTCCGACAAACATACATTTACTTCCTTCAATGCATCTAGCTCTTCTCTAAGATTCAAGAGGTCTTTTTCTTTGGACGAATCCAAGTCTCTCTTGCTGGTAACATCATGTCGTAAAGCTTCTTCTAGACCCACTACTTTGGCTCTGAGATTCTCACAAGTACTTTCAGCCTCTGTCAAAGCTTGGGAGAGATTGTCATTGACTTCTGTCAACACCTGAATCTCCTGATCCACATCTGGCATTTCTTTGGTGGTAGGAAGCTCTCTTTCCTGTAGCTGGTTTTCTAGTTGCTCGATTCTCTCAACAAACGCAGCAATCTTGGCGCTATTCTCAGTATTGTCTTTCGTTTCCTTCCCAAGATCTTCTAAGAGCTCATCCAAGACTGCAATCTCTTGGTCTTGGCTACTGACGGTTGCATTCAGGGTCTCGCAATCTTGCCTTAGGGATGCCTCAATAACTTCAAGTTCATCGATCCTCTGTTGAAGAATCTCTGCCTGGGCGGATGATCCATCCGCAAGCAAGCCTAATTCTTCAGGGGAAACCTGTGTGGCCTCCTCAAGCACAGAAACAGCTGTGTGAATCGGAGACTCCTTATTGTACTCTTCAGTTTGAACTTGCTGGTCGATTCCCGGTTGCACAGCCGCTTGATCTTGGCCTTCCATGTAGCCACTTTCTTTCACAACACCACAACCTTCCAAGTCCCTCAGTTGGCCCTGAAGCTGCTCCACCTTCTGCTCGGCCAGAACGGCTGCTCGTACAAGTTCAGACTGTTGTTCCTGTAGGTTGTCAAGCTTCTGGTTCTTCTGTCGTAGTTTATCCAGAAGTTCATCGACGTCTTGTTGGTACTGCGCCTCCAAGACCTTATCCTTGACACTTAGTTTCTTCTGGAGGTCTTCTATCTCTTTGTGATGCTGCACTGCCAGTGTACTCTGTTTCTCCTGAAGCTCAAGTCTCAACTCATCAATATCCCTCTGGTACTGGGTCTGTAACATTTGAAAATAAAGGCATTTCGTAAAAAAAAGGAAAAAAAAAAAGAAGACAATCATTCACTGTTATTACAAATTCGTCCATGCTCAGTGTTTGCAATATTTACAATGTTTTTGCACTGATGGGACTAATTGTAAATGAAATAGCAACAGTTTTACAGGGCTTGAATTTAGGGGGAAAATTCACAATTTATACTAATAATTTGGGGGGGGGGGGCTAATCGTCCTTACTCGCAGCTAGAGCTGAATTGCGAAGGACGCAGCTACAACGTGTTCGAGAAGCAGGCATGCAAGGGCGCATTCAGCTGCCAGCCACATCAACCCATTATGACCACGGAGCACAACCAAGATCGAGTGTTTGATTTTTCCATGAGGGAGGAAAACCAGATAGTCTGGAAAACCCTCTTGGCACAGGCAGAGAACCAACGCACAACTCAACTCACATATGGCCCCTACCGGGAATCGAACCGGGGTCACCTTGGTGAGAGGCGAGCGCTTTACGCACAAGCCAACCGTGCCACCCTTACACAGTATTTACTGGACCAGCATTTATTTTTCAACACCAGCATGTAATGAGAGGGAATTTTCTACACAGTTTTAAATGTTAATTGTATTTTTGAACTAATTTTGAAAGATATTATTTCACAGTGAGGTGGTTTTAGTCAATTGAAAAACACAAAACCACTGGACTTGTCCGCGGTCTAGTGTTGAATTTTGAGCACTGCTTTTACCTCTTGTTCCCTCATAACTGTCATCTCCATCTCAGTGAACTCCTGAAGTTCTTTGAACTCCTCCTCCTTGGCCTTCAGCGCTTGTTTTAAGTTGGTCATCTCATCTTGGCTGCAAAGATTAAAATGTTGCAGGATCGCATTACTTGATCAATTCTAACAAATCTTGTTTCAATTAGGGAATTTCAAGCCTCAAATAAGAAGACTTGGGGTTGATTTCACAAAGAGTTATGACTACTTCTTACTCGTAATCTTGGCGTGATATCCCATCATGGGACTTTGCCGAGTAGTAAAGTAGAAGTAGAAGTGAAGACTAGTCCTAGGAGATATAAAAAACGTATGGCTAGTCCTAAGTTATAGCCTCACGCAATCATTAGCTGTGTACAAAACAGTGCGATATTCCCTCATTTTGCAAACCAAAACGTTAGTGCGCACGCGCTATGTACAATTTACATATTTCATGGGAAGGGTCTATTATTAAAACTTTGGGGACCAAGTCGGTCGATACACGTGAGCCCTGCACAGTCTATGGTGCTATGGTGTTATCTTGTATTTAATAAACAGTTCTTAATTAATAGAATTATTCATTGAAGGTTTTTTTTAATTCTTAGTAGCTGCCAAACTACATGAGTTTTAATAAAAATAATAGAAGATATACATGGCGAATTATGCATGAGCCTCTATGCGCAATACAAAACAATGAAAAAATCAATTGTTACAGAAGAAAGAATGACAAAAAAAGACAATTTTCAGCATTTTTTTTCCTGTGAGATTGAGCCCTGGTTCTAATGAGCAAGTATCAATTTGTTTGCAGCAAGTTTGTGTGACTGGCAACTTAAAGCCAATGGACACTTTTGCAACAGAACAAGACTAAAAGTTCACAGATTTTACAAACTTACAGGATTTACAGAAGGTAATGGTGAAAGACTTCTCTTGAAATATTATTCCATACAATGCTTTACTTTTTGAGAAAACATTAAAACAATTATCAATTCTCGATATCGAGCATTTATTTATTTTACAGATTTATTTTAAACACATGTCATGACACGGCGAAACGATGGGGAACAAGGGTGGGTTTTCCCGTTTTCTTCCCCCGACTCTGATGACCAATTGAGCCTAAATTTTCGAAGGTTTGTTATTTTATATAACATAGGGGTTCATTTCACAAAGAACTTAGGGCTGGTCCTAAGCTAGAGGAGTAACTCCCCTTAACTCTAGATAAGATTAGTCCTTTTAAACTTGTTGTGAAGTCCACCCCAGCACCTTTAAAAGCAATGGACACTATTGGTAACTACTCAAAATAATTAATAGCATAAAACCTTTCTTGGTAATGAGTAATGGGGAAAGGGTGATGGTATAAAGCATTGTTAGAAACGGCTCCCTCTGAAGTGCCATAGAAAGAAGTAATTTTCCACGAATTTGATTTCGAGACCTCAAGTTTAGAACTTGAGGTCTCGTAATCAACCATCTAAACGCACACAACTTCGTATGACAAGGTTTTTTTTTCTTTCATTATTATCTCGCAAGTTTGATGACCGATTGAGCTCAAATTTTCACAGGTTTGTTAATCTATGCATATGTTGAGATATACCAACTGTGAAGGCTAGTCTTTGAAAATTACCAATAGTGTCCACTGCCTTTAAGGAAAAGCAAGTCTAGTTTGGGGCAACTTACAATTGCGACATCTGTCTGGACAGCTTGGTCTTCTCCTCCATGATGTCTTCACAAAGTTGGACAGATCCCAAGAGGTCAGACTTTGTCCGCCTTGCCTGCAAACAAAAATGAATTGTTTTTTTTTATTTGTAATGAGATTTCACCCACTTCAGAGTGAGGGCTACACTTAAACTGATTAAAGCTATCAACCCAAATCAATGGGAGCCTTTCCAACGCTAGGTGGCAGCAGACTTACTGGGTAAATTTCTATTGGTTACGTAGTTCTGAGCATGCGCATAATTCTGAGAACAATGGCTTTACCCGGTAAGTCTGCTGCCACCTATCGTCCCAGAAAGTCCCCTCTTGCCACAAGGGTTAGTTGCCACCCACTCTTTGGGCTGTAACAGGAATATACCCGCTTCACAGTCCATAAGGATGTAGGTATGGGTATCATTAACTAGGTGCCAGGCTGGTAGAGCAGAACGCACTACCTTTCCAATTTTTTATGAAGCAAAAAAAGTGCCTTGCTCAAGGGCATAAGTGTCATGACTGGGTATCAAACCCACACTCTGCTGCTGACAATGCTAGAGCTTGGGTTCGATGAAATAGACCGCTCAGCCACAACATGTACAAGACTGTTGAGAAGATCATCACAAGATCAAGAATTCTGTGGGAAAAAGATCTCTTCTAGGTATAGATTGAGCACCCAGGGTCCAGCGTTGTTTCAAAGATTTACAGGGGGTGGAGGTTGCATTGTTTCTAAGATCTACAGACTCTCTGTTAATTCTGTCAAAAAAATGTTGATGGTGCAGGGCTCTAAGTTGAGGGAAAGTGCAATCTCTACTCTCTACCCACACTCTGGTGCCGACAATACCAGAGCTTGGGTTCGATGACATAGACCGCTCAGCCACAACACAAACAGAAAATTAAAGAATCCTTTTGTACCTTGACTTTCCAATTTTGTTCCTCCAACTCATCAGCAAGGGACATGGCTCCATCATCACTCTTAACACGATCCATAGATGGCCCTGCTGCCAAGGCAGCCTGGCCTTCTTGGTCTTCAAGAAGTCCAGTCAGCTCAGCGATCCTGGCGATGTGATGGTTCCTCGTTTCTTCTGCTTCCTTGCCTTGCTCCACCAGGCAGAGGTTCAAGGTGTTAATTTCTTCTTGTCGAGCACCGAGTACCTTAGTGAGCTCTGGGCGAGAAATCAGTGCAAAAATAATACCTTTTAAAATCTCAGAGCTGAAACATTCTTAGATGAATGATGTCACAGAGGGCAAGGGCAGCAGATGAAATTCAAGAATGGTAATTTTTATTACTTCTTATCCCAACATGGAAAGAGTGGTTGATTATTTTTTTTTGCAGAATCAGGGCAGCTCAGAAGGCCGTTTATTTGCCGATCCTGTGAGCAAAGTGTACATAGATGTTCATTTTCCATTGTTTCAGCATTATTTTACCCTTTAAATGATTCCAAAAAAGAGCTAAGATTAATCACAACTGTGTACCATAAATGCTACGCAAAGTGTGACTCAACACTACAAATCACTACAGCAATGTTAAAAACTCATTTTAAGATGAATCAATAGCGCTTTGTGAAACAACCCTTGAGTTTTATAAGCCCTTCAATATAAAGGCTGTAGCTCCAAAACTTTTAAACTGGACACAAAATAGAATGGTAAGTTAAAGGCACTGGACACTATTGGTAATTACTCAAAATAATTACTAGCATAAAACCTTCCTTGGTAACAAGCAATGGAACCTTTGGGAGAAACGGCTCCCTGTGAAGTAACATAGTTTTCGAGAAAGAAATAATTTTCCACCAATTTGATTTCAAAACATTTAGATTTTGAGGTCTCGAAATCAAGCATCTGAAAGCACACAACTTCGTGTGACAAGGGTGTTTTTTCTTTCATTATTATCGAGCAACTTCGACGACCAATTGAGCTCGACCAAATTGAGCTCGACCAAAGTGAGAAGACTGGTCTTTGAAAATTACCAAAGGTGTCCAGTGTCAAAGAATAAACTATAAACTCCTGTAGCTTACCTTTCACTTGGGTAATTTGTAAAGCATTCTCCTCGGTAGATGCCAACAGAATTTGTCTGTCCTTCATCTCAACTTTCAAGGCAAGGAGTTCCTGCTCTTTACTTAGAAGTAAATCTTTCATATCCTCCTGCTGCTCACGCTGAGATTCGAAAACTTCCTCTTTGTTCTCCAGCAGTAATGCCATGTGAGTGTCACGTTCCTGTAGCTCTCCTTTCAGCGCAAAGATTTCTTGCTCGGCCTTTTCAAGCGACTTTCTCAGTTGATCGTGCTGTGCCGTAAGATCCAAGACTTTCTGCTCATTCTGAAGCGATGACACTGAGCGAACTTCATCGTCTTCCAGTTGGGCTTTTAATGACACGATTTCTTGCTTGGACTTTTCAAACAAGTTTTTCAGTTGATCATGCTGTGCCGTCAGTTCCGAGACTTTCTGCTTGTTTTCTAGCGACGACGCCAGGCGAACTTCGTTTTCTTCCAGTTGGGCTTTCAAAGAAGAGATCTCTTGCTCGGACTTTTCAAACAAGCTTGTCAGTTGATCGTGCTGTGCCGTAAGATCCAAGACTTTATGCTTGTTTTCCACTGACGACGCCAAAAAGCGAACTTCATTTTCTTCCAGTTGGGCTTTCAACGAAGAGACTTCTTGCTCTGACTTTTCAAACAAGTTTCTCAGTTCATCGTGCTGTTCTGTCAGATCCGAGACTTTCTGCTCGTTCTCCAGCGATGACGCCAAGCGCAATCCATTTTCTTTCAGTTGAGCTTTTAATGAAGAAACTTCAAGCTCGGACTTTTCAAACAAGCTTCTCAAGTGGTCATGCTCTGCTGTCAGATCTGAGACTTGCTGTTTGTTCTCCAAAGATGGCGTCAACTGAACTTCATTTTCTTCCAGATGAGCTTTCAATAAAGAGTTTTCTTGCTCGGACTTTTCAAACAAATTTCTCAGTTGATTGTGCTGTTCTGTCAGATCTGAGATTTTCTGCTCGTTCTCCAGAGATGGTGCCAACTGAACTTCATATTCTTCCAGTTGGGCTTCTAATGAAGAGATATCAAGCTCGGACTTTTCAAACAAGTTTCTCAGTTGATTGTGCTTTGTTGTCAGATACGAGACTTGCTGCTCGTTCTCCAGAGATAGCGCCAACTGAACTTCATTTTCTTTCAGTTGAGCCTTCAATGAAGAATTTTCTTGCTCGGACTTTTCAAACAAATTTCTCAGTTGATTGTGCTGTTCTGTCAGATCCAAGATTTTCTGCTCGTTCTCTAGAGATGGTGCCAACTGAACTTCATATTCTTCCAGTTGGGCTTTTAATGAAGAGATTTCAAGCTCGGACTTTTCAAACAAGTCTTTCAGTTGATCATGCTGTGTGGTCAGATCAGAGGCTTTTTGCTCACTTTCTAGCGATGATGCCAACTGAACTTCATATTCTTCCAGTTGGGCCTTCAGTGAAGAGATTTCAAGCTCCGACTTTTGAAGGGAGTCTTTGAGCCTGTCTTGTTGGTCTAACTGTAACTGCATCTTCACCTCCATAGCTTCTTCCTCTTTGTCCCCCGCAGATGCTAAGAGAAGTTTGGTTTCCACTAACGTTGCCCTTAGAGACACTACTTCTTGTTCTGAGTGACTGAGGGCTGCTTCGAGCCTTTCCTGTTGATCCATGGCCTCTTGCTGTTTCTCTTCAGCCAACTCCTGCAGGCGATTCGCATCTTCCAGTTGGGCCTTCAGAAGCCTGACATCTTCTGTCAATGTACTGATTTGCTGATCTGCATCCTGGGTTCGGCTTTCACTAGCAGCCACTTTCTCCTCTGAGAGACACAGGGCATCTGATAGCTGACTGACCATCAGATTTCCTTCCTCTAACTCCTGAATCTTGGACTCCAACCCTTGGTTCTTGGACTCCAACGCTTGGTTCTTGGACTCCAACGCCTGGTTCTTGGACTCCAACCCTTGGTTATTGGACTCCAACGCCTGGTTATTGGACTCCAACGCTAGGTTCTTGGACTCCAACCCTTGGTTCATGGACGTTAAGTCTGCCAACTGCTGCTTGGCCAGTTCCCTACTATCCATCACCTCTGATAAGACAGCTATGTTTTCTCTGAGAGTAGAGACTGTATCTTCAAGTGCAAGAATCTGCTCCTGCAGTTCATTATTGGCTTCAATGAGGGCCTCGGACTGTGGTGTATCGGCAGCGTTTGGAGAGTTTATCTACAAGTAAAAATGAGCAAAAAAGTATAGCAAACCAGGTTTCTTTAAGTAAATAATAATGAAATAGTTCTTATAAAGTGCGTTTTACAATAACGTTATCACCAGGGACAAAGTATAAATAATCAGGGAAATTTTCAAAATGGTTCATGAGAACATGGAAAGAAAGTTTAATTTAAGGGAACTTTCCACAGAATCAGGGAAAGTTGGCATTTCTTGATTGTGTTCTTTCTCTGTGACATTCGATATTCCTAAACATAATTAGCTGTGTCTCAGACCAATGCAAAGTGGACAATATTTGAAATCTGTGCTGGGCAGCATGCTGGGCAGCAAAATGTATTTTGCTCAGAGTGCTGGGCAAAAATTGTGAGTCCTGGGCAGGGCCACCCAGCACCGCCCACAACACTGTCCACCACTAAAGTAATCCTGGGCAGGACCCTGCGGTCCAGCCAATATAATACTTACCTCTGTCTGACTATCAGCATCCACTGTGGCCACGCCAAAGTGAGCAAAGTGGACATGTGCCTCCCGTCTTTTTCTCTTCTTTCGTTGCGTGTTGAGAGGGACAGCAACAAAGTCGTCCTCCGTCTCTTTCTCCATCTCCATGTCCTCCCAGAACTGAAATTGCTTCGTGTTGGAAAACTCTGTTGAACAAGAGTATACGGCCCAAATGTAATAGCGCTGCTTTTATAGGCAGTAGACACTATTGGTAATTAGTTAAAACAAGTTTTAGCACATAAACTTACGGTTCCCTCTGAAGGAACATAGTTTTTGAGAAAGAGGTAATTTCTAACTCAAATATAAAAAGATCGTAGGCATGCAGTCTTTTATCAGGCATCTGAGAGAACACAAATCTATGCAACAAGGGTGTTTTTTCTTAATATGTACATTATTCTCTTAAAAATTTCATGACCCATTGAGCTTTAAGTTTCACAGATTTTTTTCTTTTATGTTAATGTTGGGATAAACCAAGTGAGAAGACCGGTCTTTTTTTCAGAAAAAAAAACCAAGCCCAGGTTTATATTGTTACACTATTGTATTCTAACTTGCCTCTTGTCACTGGGCATTGGTGGGCTAGTTTGTCATGATATAGTAATGGCATCTTGCGCGTATATTTGTCACTCAAGTGGACAGGGTTTTGATGAGCCCATCCAACAAAACTAGCCAAGGGTGGGACCACAACAGTAATTGGTGTCCATAAGTTAACTTATTTTATCCGGAAGAAGGGTGTCGTGGTCGTGCGGATAAGAGCACCAAACGCAAGCTCTGGTGCTTCTGTGTGCAGAGTGTGGGTTTGAATCTCAGTCGTGACACTAATGCCCCTGACAAAGACACTTAACTATAATTGCTTCTTTACACCCAGATGTAAATGGGTACCTGTAAGGGCAGAGATGGTTCTTGTGATTGATTTAGCCGATTGATTGATTTTTTTGCACAGGTGCTGTACACTCCCCTGGGAGCTGAGAAGGCCCAGTGACCATGGGCTGTAAAGTTGGAAGCACTTTCAGACGCGGTGTGAAAAGCACACTTTAAAAACTGGTTATTATTATTATTTTTAGAGGGAAGGTACTCGTATGGTAATTACTCAAACAAATATTAACTTAAAAAAACTTACTTGGTGAGCTGTTGATAGTATAAAACATTGTGGGAAACGCCTCCCTCTGAAGTAACACAATTTTTTAGAAAGAGGTAATTTCTCTCTTAAATAATAAAAGACTTCCAGCTAGAAGTCGTTTATTCTTATCTGAAAGCACACAAATTCGCCCAAAAAGGATGTTTTTTAAAATCATTTTCTCACAACTTCGATGACCGATTGAGCCAAAATTTTCACAGGCTTGTTATTTTATGCTTATGATGGGATACACCAAGTGACAACACTGGTCTTTGACGATTACCAAACGTGTACACTGCCTTTAAGTAATAAAATGAATAAAAAACATGACAAACCTTCACTTTCGACAGAGGAGACCGATTCCTGCGGAGAAGCATCAGCATCTGACTGGCGCATCTCCTCGTCTGGGGATTGTGACGACTGTGTCGTGTTGTTCTCTGGAGAAGACAATGGCAACGTCTCCTCTGGGATGTTGGAAGCCAGTTCCGATGGGGGCTTGTTGGGCCTCAAGAGAGGGAGAGGATTCGCCATGCCGGGGCACCAAGTTTGACGACGCTGGAGGGTATAAGAAAAGTACAAATTTATAAGGGTAATATCAACTTTGAGGCAGGCGATTGTTTTTTCCCTGACACCCTGGAAATTTTCTGATTTAGCTTGGAATTCACGATGCAATACCCAGGCCTGATACTTCAAGGAGGAATTGAAGGCGCTTGCCTCCATGCCCCCTGGTCATTGTCTTGGTGCCCTTAAAATGCTCCAGTAGAATTTACAATTTCTTCATGGGGTTGTATAACATCTTACCTGAACCTTACGTGGAATACACAACTATTGTCTTTCAAGAGACATGAGACCTACAGATTCTATTGTAGCGGCGGTGCAGATCGACCGGTAGGAGGCGCCAGCACGACCCCCCTTCAGAGCACTGCTGGTGGCCCAAGCAGGCTGATCGGTGAATCTGCATGCCAGAGAGGGCGTTCTCTGGCTTAGGCCTTGTCTCTCGTGTAATTTTAGTAACTTGTTGAGTGTAAATAAAGCTCCGAAACGAGGACAGAGAAGCCAGTTAATGGTACTTTATTGTGTCATTAAACTGTGTGCATTGCAACCCTCGGTCAATGCTACACTATCATAGAGTCACTTACACGCAACTGATGATTGCCAAGTAGGCATGAAAACATGTTATTGCTATGGAACTGATGATTGCCAAGTAGGCATGAAAACATGTTATTGCTATGGAACAAAGAGTATCTGAAAAAGTATTCTCGCGGTCTTCCCCACTAAAACAAAATCTCCTGACACATTTGTGAATTGGTTCTTCTGGTCCTCTTTCAGTCGCCAACAAACCCGGTCAACACAGACAAAATACGAACATAATACCAAGACGCTATTACCCCCAACCCATTAAACATGTAAAAACACTTTTACGGTTTTCTGATGATCTCAAGTCAACAGTTTTGTAGTGGCGCAGTACTGAGCATGTGTAAGCATGCTCAGACTCGCAAAAAGGGACTTTCGTGTCCGCTGCCCCCAGCGTCTCAAAGATCTACTCTTGGACAGCACCATCTTTTTTTATCAATCAGGTACATTACCTTATACTTGGCTTTGGTGGTCTCGTTGGTCGGCATGATGTCACTTATGCCGGCCCCGCCTGATACTAGGATCATCTTCTGCAGTATCTTAATCTTCTGCTCTTGTGTCTCGTGGAGGCGGGTTTTCTCCTCAAAGAGCTCACCCTGCTGTTCCAGCTGTTGGTGAACACAAAATCAACTGTTATAATTACAAGTTCATAAATAAGTTAAAGGCACTGGACTAGGCCTGGGCGAATTATTCGAATATCCGGTTAATGGCGGATAGGTTTTCCTATCCGTAACCGCGAATGCCTTTTTTTTCTTCTTAACCGGATATCGGCATAGGGCGCGAATAGCTATTTATAAACCAGATAGTTCTGTAATTACAACCAAGTAACCGGATATTCTTTAATATCCGAATATCCGCGGACGTCGGGCGACAACTGATAAGAATATTTTGTCTGAATCCTTATGAAACTTCTAATAAGACAGCATAAAACAGCATAAGTTAAGTATTTAACTATGCTTACCTCCGTGAAGAGTTTAAACAATGACATTTCTGACGTAAATTGTTCAAAGATTACGAAAGTTTTCCTTCACGTAGAGTCAATCACGATCAAAAGAAACAGCAAATCGCCATCATTAAATTAGATCCGGTTATTTTTATGAATGAATCGAGTGACACTGTCTAAAACTAATATCAATCCGCCCATAAGATCTCATTCACCTTTTTTTTTTTTTTTTAATAGCGTCAAAAAAACTATTCGAATATCCGGTTAATTTTGGATAGTTGGCCAGCGGTATCCGAATACCAAAATTTCACTATTCGCCCAGCACTACACTGGACACTGTTGGTAATTACTCAAAACAATTGTTAGCACAAAAACATACTGTTGGTCAGTATACAACATTGTGAAAAATGGCTCCTTCTAAAGTATGTAGTTTTTGAGAAAAAAGTAATTTCTCAATTCAAAATATTTGAATTGAATTTGAGACCTCAGCTGAGGTCTCGAATTCAAAGCATCTGTGCGACAAGGGTGTGTTTTCTTCCGTTATTCTGTCTCAACTTATACGACCAATTGAGTTTAAAATGTCACAGGTTTGTTATTTTATGCATATGTTGAGATATACACCAAAGGTGTCTAGTACCTTCAAGGTGAATGGACAGAAAGTGTACATTCATGGATAGAATGTACTGACCAAAGGCTGATATGTTGTAGTCACAAATCTACACTTTATTCTCTGACTTAAAACCTGGGGTGGTGAGATTGTACACCACTGAGTATGAGGTTGGCTTTACACATAATCCGACCTGCCAACTAAAAATCTCCAATTGTCTCCCAATGTATAGACAAGGACCATCTGACAGAAAAATCTTACTTAGAAGAAACGGGTTAGCTACCAACCAACATTCTATTTATGCCGATGCCTCCCATGACAATGCCGCATTCCTTTTTTTGATTAGCAAAGAAATTTGCTGGGGAAAATTTTCTGCTCAACAGCTTTATGAAATAAGGCCCCAGTTTTACTTACCTCTGAAATTTTTCTCTTCAGTTCTTGGATCTCCTTTTTTTGGCGCTGCATCATGGCCTCGTCCGAAACTACCTCATTCACCTCCGGCTTGTTCTTGATCGTTTTGGCTCTGCTGGCAAACTGTGAAGATAAATATTGTGGTTACAACAGATGGTTCGATCGTACAAAAATGAAAAAAAAAACAAGATAACAACAACCTGGCCTTAAAATAACTCACGCAATTGCCGCGAAGCCCCTGTGATTTTGCTGCGATGCCCATTGCAAAGTTTCAATGCAAAATTACATTCATCTCATGGAAGTGCCTTTTACCAGAGGGAAATTCCCCTTCAAGAGCAAAAAACCTGTGAGCATGAAGCCCTATGTTAAAATTTATCTTTGGTTTGAAAAGCCCTTCTCTGCAATCTGGGGCGTTATTATACATGTATGGTTATATCACAATTTCTTTAAGAATTTGATCTTAATTTTTTTGTACACAATAATTATTTTTCTAGAAAAACAAAAAAACAAAAAACAGAATTCCGATTAAAAACGCAGAAATCACATCCCTGAAAAAGTCACAACTGGTTTACATACCTGTAGAGTACTGTGCGTCTGCTCAACAGATATCGGCGTGACCGTGCAAATAATGGCCGTCTTTGCATTCCCTCCGAGGGACATTTGTAGAATCCTCGTCAGCTTAGAGTCCCTGAAGGGAATGAACTCCGCACCCTGACTCAGTTTGTTGATCACCATGGCTAGGACGTGGAGACTCTGGTTTATCTTACAGGCCTCTCTCAGGCGGATACCGTCGGCTTTAGTCTCGTTGGCTCTCTCCGAGCCAGCTAAGTCGACGAGATTCTGAAAGTAACGCCAGAAAGTATTGTTGGGAATGCAAGTGAAACGTCAATCATTCTATTGGTACCTCGTGTCCTAGACTAGTTCCCTGTCTTTATCCTGATCTTACAGGCCCAATAATTGTATTTGATACAATGGTTTTATTGGTTATACATGATGTGACTTAAGCTTACCACATAGCTGTGTTATGAGGTGATGTAGTGTCAGCTTGATTTAGCATTCGTATACATGCAGCATACGTGTGCATAATGTTGTGTACATTATTGGTATTGACTGCAAAGCTCGATGTGAAATGAATGAATGTCAAAAGTATATCTGGTGTTATTCACAAGCCACGAAGTGTGACATCAGATGTTCAGACTACTCATGTCCTTTTGTTTAGCTGGATTCTGTACGAGACACACACACACACACATGGCATAGTTTGGTCTCTATTTCTCTCAATGCTAACTTGTACTCTGGTTGTAAGAGGCTACATATTTGTAAGAAAACCTCCAGTGAGCAATTTTAAGCTTTAAATTGTATTGGTGCACGGGATTGATTTACTAATTTTGGTTTTTACCCATACACCAATGTGTGTTAGCACTGTATACTCAGTACTTTCCCCCCGAGTCCTGTGAAAAAATATCACAGGCATGTTACTCGGGTGGGATTCGAACCCACGACCCTTACAATTCTAGAGCAGTGATTGGTTTATGTTGAGATATTCATTGGTGATGTTGTTATTTAAAAAGTAAGTGATGCTGATACTTTCAATAGTTGGAGTTCCTACTTACCAAGTGGGAAACCTTGACTGCCGTGTCTACTGATTTCCTGGATGGGCTTGTTTCTCTTGATTCAATGATCTGTTTTGGTTTAAGGGAACAAAACAGATACCTTTGTGAACATCTTCTTTCAAAACAAATCAGACTTAGAAAATAAAACGAAAGAAAAGAAAAAAATGAAAAAAAAAACAACACAGAAACAAAACAACAAAATTTGTAATCTCAATTTGATGTTATTGACCCAATAATATACCCGACGTCATCATCAGAACAATCTTGCATGCCCCGAATTATTGGGCAATGTCATTGTGCGTTATTCAGAGAAGTGCGCATTTAAGGCGTCGCAGTGTTTACACGAAAACCTATTGCCAACCAAAATGGTGAGCATGGCGCAGGGGTCAATAGGCAGATTTTCATAAATTTAAATGTGAAATCGAACCCTTTAATAACCACCTACCATGCGAAATATTGTATGTGAGCGACTGCTACGTTCATTCATGTCTGTCTGACCAAAGTGGCGACGTGCTGTTTAAAGGAAGAACAAACAAAGAGAGAGAATATTTTAGACAATCCGTTGAAAGTTTTTTAGATAGAGATACAATCATGACGAACCAAAGAGCAAACTGATACTTCACGAAGGCATCGCAATTGCCTCCATGCATTTGGTCATTGCCCTGGTGCCCTTTAAATGCTCCAGTTAGAAATTTACAATTTCCTCAAAGGGTGCCCTTTACAAAGAAAAAAATGCCTTGGTGTCCTTGCCCTTTAAAAAATGAAGCATACAGGCCTGAAAGAGCTTGGTCATTCTGTGAGATATGACCTTATTTGCACAGGTAATAAAGATAGGCGCGCAACTGTAGTTTGTGAAACAGATACCAAGTTGAAGTTAATCAGCTGGGCACAATTTCATAGAGTTGCCGCTTTTAAGCTGACTGGTCTCCTCCTCATTTCTGCTAAGCAGAACATTGTTAACCATTATTTTCATAGAGTTGCCGCTTTTAAGCTGACTGGTCTCCAGCTCTTTTCAGCTTAGCAGAACATTGTTAACCATTATTTTCATAGAGTTGCCGCTTTTAAGCTGACTGGTCTCCTCCTCATTTCTGCTAAGCAGAACATTGTTAACCATTATTTTTATAAAGTTGCCGCTTTTAAGCTGACTGGTCTCCTCCTCATTTCTGCTAAGCAGAACATTGTTAACCATTATTTTCATAGAGTTGCCGCTTTTAAGCTGACTGGTCTCCAGCTCATTTCAGCTAAGCAGAACATTGTTAAGCAATATTTTTTTGCGTAAGCAGCTCTATGAAATTGGCCCCTGGTGCATCAATTTTCCCAGTAAAGAATCAGATTTTGATGCATTTAGAGAGATTTCAGGGCCTAATGCATTGACGTCATCGTGTAGCCTTCTTAAAGTCCATGTGAACTTTGTTTACAATAAGTGTGACCTTGTACATTCTTTGGGTATTCTGGCAGGCAAGATACTACACTGGTCATATGGGATAGTTGACATTTTGTGTCATAATTTCCAAATAAGTCTAAGAGTTATGAAAATAAAAGCTGGACAAGTTTTGAGATGTGCCCCCCATTCATCATACCAAAAGTTGATAAGAATTAAACAGGGCCATCTCCATCAAATATAAGATTTGATGTTTCCTTCCATTGAGTTGTGTAACAATCATGCCTGCAGGAAGTCCAGGCTTGGTGGCTATTTTGTAAACATGTGATGTCACAGGTCACATTGTCTATAGAGGTAAAACAATGTAAACCCACACCTATACGTGTTTTGACCTAAAGGTGAGGGACAACCCTACTCAAATAACGTCATGTGCATAATAACGTCTCTAGGAACCAATAATGTAGCTACATGCAGCAGCGTTTGGGACTGACAATCTTACCTTCTCCTTTCTTTAAGAACTGGAGAACCTCGCTGACATTGGTCACAACTTCCTCCGTCAGATCGTGGACAAACACAGTTTTCTGAAGCAAAAGTTAATAAATAAAACACTTATAATAATAATCATCAAAGTTTTAAAGCACCACATTGGTTGTTTCAGTTAAATAAGGTTATTTTTTGTTAACGTATTTAATGAAAATTGTTTCAAACAATACTATGGTAAATTTAGTTTCAACTGCAAGTTACACAAAGCACAGAGTAAATAGTGCCTACCCTACATCTGTTTGAGGATAAACCAAATAAATATTTCATATCCCAGATGCAAATTTCATTAAATGTAACACCATGTGATCAGGGCTCAAATTTTGGTAAAATCCACAAACGCAGGACTTGTAGCTCAGAATTGTTACTTTTGACCAGGTTTTTTTTTTTACAGGACCAGAGTAAAAATGAGATGAATCGAGAGATGACACTCTGACTGCCACAGTTGGAGATGCAGACATGTATACTTTGTTTTGAAAGGGCAAAGGTACCAAGATACTTTTCGACTTGGTAAAGGAGGGCACCCTATGTATGTAGAAATTGTAAATTTCTATTTGAGCATTTCAAGGGCACCACCAGGGGGCGTGGAGGCAAGCGCCTTCATTGCCCACGTGAAGTATCATGCCTGGAGATGGTCTCATACAAGTAGTGTTGGCCATCCTGTCAGTCATCGTCAGACGATAATGAAATAATTTACTCACATCATTCTCCCTGATCTGTAGTGTCTTCTTCTCAGAACTCAGGAGATCACTCAGTCCCTCGTTGTACAACTCCATGTAACTCACTCGCAGGAGAAACTCGCGGTTTGACGTCTGCAAGATTCAACAAAAAAACACTGGTGATTTTCTTGACAGATTTGATTTCCAATGAACCAAGTCTTTGTGCTGAATAGACCATGTGAACTTTGTTTACAATAAGTGTGTCCTTGTACATTCTTTGGGTATTTGGAAGGCAAGATACTGCACTGGTCATAAGGGAAAGTTTAAATTTTGTGCCATAATTTACACATAAATCCAAGAGTTATGAAAGTAATTTCCAAAAACAAATCATAAGAATGCAATCTCCATAAAGTATCTGATTTTATGTTTTCTTCCATAATAGGCTAGTGAACAAATAATGCCCGCAGGAAGTCTAGGCTCGGTGGCTCTTTTGTAAACATGTGATGTCACAGGTCACATTTTCTATGGTTCTGAATGTTATCAGTGAGACTAATGACTGCATCATTTGATAACTTGGCAAATGTTGGTATGCATCTAAGGGGCAATGCAAAATGAGCACCAATTAGGGGTTGTCATGGATGAGCATGCAGTCTGGTACCTTAAGCTATGGGCCGGCCCAATTTGCTTTTAAATCACAGAAGTACTATTTGAGCTAGTTTTATAGTGCTTTACCTACAGGCGTCACAAACTACTTTTATCATAATTTATTTCCAGAAAGGGTTTTGAAGTTTTTGAACTATGAGACCCATTTATGCACTTGTAATAGTTTACAAAGTGCTTACAGTACAGTGTATTCAAAAGCCACTGCCAGAAACTCCTGGGCAGGAAGTCTTGAATTATTTGTATGTGCATTAACACAACACACCTAGGAGACGGCTTTACATCCTATAATAAAAAATAAAAAAACAGTACATATAATAAGGGTTGGATGTCTTGCTTTTAAAAGACACAAGTGTCCAGACTCTTGATCAGAAACACCAGAGATCGAGTCCAGTGCACCTGACCACTCAGCTACAACACGCCACAAATTAAATGAAAGCTCTACTGTAGATGCCTCTCTGGCTGAACACCACAGACATGGAGGGAACTCACATTGTCTATCTGAGTGAAAATATCCTGCACCGCACGTGGGATGATGCCTGGGCACATTCGATCCCCCATCATGGTGTAGGTCTTACCGCTAGCCGTTTGGCCGTAGGCAAAGATTGTACCTGGGAGAAATGGAAAGATACGAGTATAAACATCAGAGTTCGTCGTTAAAATTTTTAGTGAAAGGCCAGCAGAACCAGTTAGCTTGTCATTTCACTAGTCCATCAGCTTTTCTACAAGTCCATTCTATAAATAGTGATGCTTTGCAGCACTGAACTAGCCATTTGGATCACTCGCCACTTGGAGAGACTTTTGACTGGTCAATAACAATATTTTAAGATATCAATATAAACCACAAGGGAAACTGACTGGGTAATTTTTGAAATGATTTTTGGGGTTGAATTGACTAGAGTGGGATTCGAACCAACGACCTCCGGATTAACGTGCCGATACAACCATGGAAGCGGTTAATCCGGAGGTCGTTGGTTCGAATCCCACTCTAGTCAATTCAACCCCAAAAATCATTTCAAAATTTACCCAGTCAGTTTCACTTGTGGTTTATATTGATATCTGAAACAAAAAGTCGCATCCCCGCTATCCAGGTTGTATCGTAATTTGGGTGTGATCCCTGGCTACACGGCAGTTAACGGTTGTATGGCTTCTGACTGGCACCCCCGAACAAAGATATTAACAAAATAGGGACACCGCCAATATAGGGCTAGATAGCTCAGTTGGTAGAGCGACGGCACGTTAATCCAGAGGTCGTTGGTTCGAATCCCACTTTAGTCAATTCTTTGTTCAACCCCAAAAATCTAAAATATTTTAACTGACATTTGGTCAGCGAAGTTTTACCAAATTTCTTCTAAGTAAGAAATATAGCATAAATAGAGAGAGAGAGGTAGCCCATGATGAACAAGTCAGTAATTGAAGATGAACATGACATTGAAATAAGAAGACTATGTATTAATGATCTTACCATTAACACCATCCATAGCTTTCTCCAGGATAGGAAGAGCAATCTCCTCGTATACATCGTTGGTTGTTTCAGAAGAGTTAAAAACTCGGTCTGTGGGAAACAACAGCAATATGTATGATATAACTTTGATTTTAACTTCACACCGATCATGCCGATGTATAATAAGCACCGTACAATCGGAGACTTTTGGACGGTCCCTTTTTACAGTTCTGCGCGTGCTCAGACCTAAGGGCCCAATACTGAGCATGCGAGCACACGCTCAGTGCTGCAAAAAAGGACCATTTTGTCTGCTGCCGCCAGCGTCTCAAAAATCTTCCATTGGTGCTTTCTTAATCTGTCAGAGAAAAAACAAAACAACCATAAATTCATGACTTTTCTTCGAGTGGTTGTTTAAAATAAAATAAAAAATTTCCTGTGAAACTGTCTCAGAAAAAAAAAGAAGCTTCTTCTCATGAAGATTCTGGTCTTGTAAAATAAATTCTGGTCTCAGTAAACATTTGGAACAAGCCTTTCAGTCTTTTGGAAGTTTACCCTAAATATGAGCCCTGTAACCTGCTCTCTCTCTCTCTCTCTCTCTTACCAAAGGCATAAATCCTGGACACTCTGCCTCTGCTGTCCAGCTGAGAAATCTTGTTCGTCTCTGCTTTCCACTGTGGCTCAGCCTCCACATTCTTTTCCCTGCAACAGAAAACAATTTTAAACACATTTTAGTGTATACGTGTACTTGGTTGGTTTTCTCTGCAAAATGCCACACATAAATAAAGCACAATCAGATTTTTTCCCTTCACCTTTCCAGTGACTACATGTAGTCAGGGAAACCTGTTAGCTTGCCGTCTAACCTGTCCACCAGCTTTTGTATTAAAGGCAGGCCAGTGGGTATTTTTTTCTTAAACAGGAATATTTTTCAGCACTGAATTGGCCGGCAAGATTACTTGGAAAAACTATTGATTGGTCCTTTTTCTTTTTTCAAACTAGCATTATGGTAGTGTACCGACTAAATTGGAGATTGTAGGCTACTTAACACATTACTGGTCTTTTGTAATGCTGCCCAATCCCACCATCTTTGTAAAGTTGTCTGCGTACCATTGAATAAAACGGGTCAGAGTACTTAAAATTCCTGTTTCAAGCCTGTCAAAATGCCTGCATCGATTTGGTTGCGAGAAAAAGAAATGGCTGCACCACGGTGAAGTAAGGGTTTGGGGACAGGTTAAAAATGGCAAAATGGTTGAACCAGTTTTAAGCATCCTAAACATTTAAATAAAGGTAGTAAGTGACGTACCGTTGTATCAAGGGCCGGACACGAATCGCAACATTCACGTTATCCATTGTTGTATCACGGTTGAGGACCACTCAGCACTTGTCGCACAACCAACTAGGCACTAGTGTACTAGTACATGTACCCTTTGGAGGAAAACAATGAATTGGTTATCAAATAACACATTTTGAAAGCATGTGCCATTGAAAAAAAAGAGGGCAAAAGCGAACTAACTAGGTCGTTTGTTCAAATTACTTGGCTTGGCTTTTGACACTACTCTTTTGAAACTTCAAAAGCTGTTCATGCATACAGCGCACATAATATGCACTTAGGGCCAAAACAAGTCGAAGGATGGCCATAACCATGGTAACGGGGGCCTCAGCATGGGGCGCGCACAGTGTCAGAAGGGGTGGGAGGCCGTACTGTATTGACTTGGCGCATGGGGGTTGAAAGAGTTCGAAATTCTTATCATTATTAGCTACTAAATAAAACTACTAAACTATCAAACCGTTTTTTGTGTAAGTATACAAACGTTACTCTATTTTTAACCACTTGAGTGACTCTTCGAGGTGATACTGATATAGTTTGGTGCCAAGTATTTTAGTCAACAAAAGGCCGGTGTCGAGTTTGTATGGTGCCGACATTCTTGGTGCCGAGTTAGCAAGGATGCAAGGTGCCAAGTTTGCAGGTGCCGAGTAGAGTTTGCGAGGTGCCAATGTCTGGTATTCCCTACTGGGTCTACCAACAAAAGTCTCTTGCTAACCAAATTTCTTCTAAAAAACAAAAACTAAAGCCAGGAAACAGTCAACTTTTTTATAAAATATTATTACTTTAGTTTATTGGAGCAGCGTTACTACAAAAAAAAAAAAAAAAAACTAAAACATGTAAAAAGTTAGTAAAAAATAATAAAGACTACTTTGGTTTTACTGTTTGAGTAGGGTTCTACAGCTAGTTCGACTTCTAAGTTCTAGGCCTAATTAATTTGGGTAAAAAAAATAAAAATTATTTTTTAGTTTACTGACTCTCTGCTGAGTTGACCGTTTGTGGCTCTTGTCTTGTCCTGGGGATGTTGTTCTCAAATAACGATTATTGTGGGACACTAGAGTTTAAATTTCGTTCGCCCGAAATAGTAAAAACTTTTAATTTCAAAACACAATTTAATTAACGCATGAAATCGAATTACAATTTGAATTACAAACAATCATTCAAAATGTCAAAGTCACATTCACAACAATCAAAAAAACATTTTTTTTTACATCCGGCATTCCACTCCTCCTGAAGTTCTTAGGCCTCCGTATCAAGCATTTTAAACGCTAAATTAATCATTTAAATCAACCTTCTCTTGAATTACCTGTTTATTTGGTGCACAGATGTCTGAAAAGACATGAAATCAACGCAATTCGTAGACAACGGCCGGCCGCGAAACACACAGTTGGATTCCTGGCGATGTGTGGTTTTTAAATTTTCCGGCTTTTCACATGATGACCTTTGAACCACGGTCTTTTTTCATATCCTTCCGCGTCATTTTGTGTTCTTCTTTTTCAGTTACAAATAAAAAATAATTGTACATATCAATCATTTTACTTTTTGAACATCCCTGGTGTTGATAATTTTCTTTAAAATATGAATTAATTAATAAGTTAGAACGAGATAAGGTATTTATTTTATTTCCAGTGCAAACGCGGAGTCATACGTCGTTGTCAGTTCAACCTCGTTTTCGTCCCCGCAACGCAAGTTCACGTAATTTAACGATTTTTGTCTAAGAGGTGCAGCTGCGTAATCAGCATCTAAATAAATGTAGAATCCATACCGCAAGGGGCGGTCACAAGACACACCACTTACTTTGTTTGTTTGATGATTGGAAAAAAGGTGGGCGGACCGATCGCCTGAATCGTAAGCTCATACATACATACAAATAATTAAATAAATGAACAATAAAAAATGGAAAAAAATCGTGAGAACTTTTCAGTGTACTATGGCTTCGAAAATTTTGTAGTGTGTGAACATGTGATTTTTTTCCAAGCAATAAATGCCTTTTTTGCATAGCAATCCAAACTTTGAAGTTTGAGTCTACAGCAGTGGCTAAATTCAACCATGGAGGTTTCTACCTCCATGATTCAACTTTCGGCGCTCATATGGGGCATCTATTCTTTGTAAAAAATAAATATAAACATTAGTTTGTTACCCTCAAATGGTAAATAAACAGTGCTTGAACTTTCAAGTTCCAAATAAAATCAGTGTGAACGAACTTGTTGTTTATGTTCTCCTTGCATTGCATAGATTCTGTTTTCCCCTGAAAACGATCGCCCGGTTTGATACCTCGTTCCCATGTTTTCCCAATAAGATCATGCACGGTGTAAGTTTAGTACCGTGGGGACGATGTAAGCGTTGTACATGAGTAAAAGGTTGTACGGCAAAATTCACAGCTTGTTTTTATCCTCTCGATCGCAAACCGCCGAGGATACGTGATGTTTAGTTTTTCTGAGCAATCCAATTGTTGAACTCACCGAAAAAACAGTTAGAAATGGCTTCAAATAAGTTGAGATTAATCACAAGTATCCTCCAAACTAGCGGTGGAAAGGACAAAGTGATGAGGATCATTTCATACGGGTCACTGTTGCTGTCAGGAGTTGCAAGATCTTCCACAAACTCCAAGAAACTTCTGACCATTAGCGGACTCCTCAGCTCCTGCAGAACGGTTCTACGGCTGTTTGATGACTTGCCGATGTTGGCTTACTCCTTATCGTACGGCTGGGGCACTCAGGTAGTTATGAAACAGTACAGGAGGGTGGGGTTTCTCTCTGGGATGAGGTTGTGTTGCTCTAGAGAACTGAAGAAATAACTGCCAATTAATTAGGGCCAACAAACAAGCTACATTACAACTTCATTTAAGTGACAGTATGACTATTGAGTATGAGATGACTATGATGAGTATGACACAATTGCTATACAGCGGTACAAATTAGCCTTTATTTTAAAGTTTAATGAATAATAATAATAGGCCCTAAAATAAATAGTATGTATATTAGGCATGAGGAGCATGTCGCAGTGGCTGGGGCGGGGAGGGGGGTAAGGCTGGTGGTGGGGGAGGTGTTTTGTACAAATATCCTTGGCTGGATTAGTTCACAATGTTTGTCAAAACGCTAGCTTGTTTAACTTATAAATAGCCTGCAATGTTGTGCCACCCTCCCTTCTGAACATTCTAGTTACGCCCCTGTAGTCACCCTTTCTTTTGCAAAATGTCTTCTGAAGTTTTTACATGTCTGAGGTTACTTTAATTTATTCATTCATGTGGTAGGGGCCGGGGAGGTTTCAATGTTAGTTACGGACCATTGGGTTGTCCTTACTCTATGGTTGAAGGGAACATGAAGCAATGCCAATGGAGTTGATTTTATCCTGCTGTCGACATAACAAATTTACAATTTTGTAGGTATTTTCTTGTTTTATTTTATTTAGGACAATCTCACAATCACATCTATATCTATCACTTTATATTTACTAACTTTGTACATGTATTTACTAAGTTTTTTGAAATGGTGTAGCGTCTCAGAAATCGGGGACACTTTCATTGTGACTCCCTAAAAATCTTTGATGGATTGTCCCGTTTTAAATCAAAGGGGGCCTTACTAAATGTGATTTGTTTAATTGCTATCTATTGTACAGGAAAAGAGTTTGTGGCTTCGGGCGCTAGGTCTTCTTAACAATCTGTGTGATCAGGTGTTCTTCCCTCTGGAGCACATCGCCTGGGCAGCAGACAATAAACTCATCAATACCTCATCTTCAAGATGGTGGACATTATCACTCATTGCATGGGCATTGTCTTTAGCGTTTAACATCTTAAGGTGTGTACTACATCGTGATCCAGTGGTTAGACCAATGATTAATAGAGCACCTAAGGTGCAAGATGCTGAACTCAGGCTGAAAAGTAAAATCCAACTTGACACCCTTTCGGCCAGGAAACTCTTTTGTGAAGATCCTCGCAGACAATGACCATTCCTATCAATGGGAAACAACATTCACTCGCTGAGCTGAAAGGGCGCCCATGCATATTTCAGTTTACAACAATAGATATAGCTTCAGTTCCGCATCTTGCTCCTTCGGCACTCTATATTTTCTTTGGCTTAGATTGCAGGAGCAATCACGGTTGTTGGTTTGAATCCTACCACTTACTAAAAAGCTCAAGCTAACTGCTGATTTCAAATTGACTATGGCGGACATGATATGCGTGTCACACGTGTGTAAACGCCGCATCGCCTAAAAAAATGCACACTTCACTGAATAACACATGTTCTATTTCTGTGGTCAATACGGTTACACACCTATATTCACCTTATATATTCCTTATTCCTTATATTCCTTATATATTCCGACACCCCTATATTCCGACAACTGAACCTATATTCCGACATCCCTATGTTCCGACACCCCTATATTCCGACGGGTTGTTTTCGCACATTGTTACTATGTTGATCAATAACAAAAACACAACTTATTCTACGCCAGGTTTCCCGGTGAATTTCGGCCGGGATTGGGTTTGAACATATAAGATGAATTTGTACTGTTTTAAAAAGTGATGGAATCAAGTTAAGATAATCGAATCACGCATGCATTTCATTTGTTTGTGGTTATAAACATGAGTATGGCTTCCCGAATTAGCGGGCACTAAAATTCTCGGTACTTTACTATTGTTAGATGCGTGTCCGTGTTGATAACATTTCATGAGCCTTCAATTAAAATATTGGTGCAGGTTGTCGGAACATAGGGGTGTCGGAACATAGGGGTGTTTGGGTCGTTGGAATATAAGGGTGTCGGAACATACATATAGGGTTGTCGGAATATAGGGGTTTCGGAACATATGGGTGTCGGAATATAGGTTGAGTTGTTGGAATATAGGGGTTTCGGAACATATGGGTGTCGGAATATAGGTTGAGTTGTTGGAATATAGGGGTGTCGGAATATAGGGGTGTCGGAACATATGGGTGTCGGAATACAGATCAGTCACCGGTCAATACACACAAATTTACCCAAACCTCATAGTGTTGTAGCATTGTGTCCGCCATATTTCAAAAAGGCTTATGGACAAAATTATCAGCCACCGAAAAGCAAAAATGATTATATAGGATAATACGATGACCCTTTTTTCTCCCAGGAGCCTGACGCTGTTAGTCGAGCTGATGAAGCGTCTACGTAAGCATCATATTCAGATGGAAGACCCCACGAGAGAACAGAGCAGGTAATAAAAGACATTTAAAACAAATCCAATGGCCAAGGAGAGATTATCACATGACCCATCCCTCCCTGATCGTACTGGTCTTTCACCTGACCAAATTCATGATTTGCTTTACACATGCGTTTCCTCCAGTTGTTTTCAATTTCAGGGCAAGTACTACGAGCAGACAGCTGGGACCTCCATGGGATCCCCTATATCCCCGGTTCTAGCTGACATATTCATGGAAGAGTTCGAGTGGTCATCACTCCTCTTTGAGAAAACTTGACAGTGCATAATATTTGGAAACTGCACAAAAGAATCAACTTTAACTTTCTAATTACCGTGGAACATGGGGTTATGGGTTCGAATCCTACAAAGCTAACTGTTGATTTCACGATGACTGTAATAAGTATGGATTTTTGCAATTTATAATAATAAACATGAAACCAATGTTTGTATGAGCTTCGTTGCAATCTTGGTGTTTATATCCCCTTGTGATAGTGTGCAGAGTTCCCTTGACGGAAAAATCATCTAAAAAACAAAACAAACAAACAAACAAACAATTACACAAACAATTCAAACTTGCCTCTCGGGGGTCAAACTTGTCAAAAATCTGTTATAATGTGAGGGACATGGGTTTGAATCCCTAGGATTTAGGCTAGTGGAATTTGGACTTTGGGGGGGGGGGAGAAAAAATATTTATACCGTGTAGATAATATTTCTATAATTTTCTATGATTATTTGTATGTAATTTTTATTTCAGCCAAGACTCCTCATCTGAGAAACAACCGGTATCCCATCTGCAGACAGCAGCGAAAACACAAGTCCTAGAAGTCATCAAGAATGTTGCTGATCTTTGCAACGCAGTTCACTGGTTGCCATCAGGATTTCTGTGGGGTGGTCTGTTCTCCAACACCACGGTAGGATTTTTCGGCACAATTTCCTCGGTTCTGCTCTTGAGAAATATAATTCTTCAGATGCAGACCAATGTGGCAGTATAAAACATAAGGCAAGATGCAGCTTTGGTGCAGAGCTGTGTTCAAAAACGGCCCCTTAACAATGAGCGAGTCGGGAACAACTTTTGATAGAGTTTTGAGACCATTTTGTAGATGCGCACTGCCATTATATTACACACCATTTGCACGCATGTGAATCAATATCACATCTTATTTAGAGACTTTTACCTACATGTACTCTTCAAATGTTTGGCCAGGTTTGGGTATGTATGACAGCCTTCTTATGCATTTTTTTCCCTTTAGCCTTTTTACAATATCCAACGAAGCCACCAACAAAGTTTATATTCAACGCGCGTACAACATTCAGCTTAAAAAATGGTGTGCGTGTCTCCTTGTGATCCCATCGCGTTTGTGCACGCAGCATCACCAGTGCGCCCTCTAGTTCTTTTTAACTCTATGGCACATGCATAGTGTATGAATACGCAATGCTAATGGGCGTCAATCAGGGGGGTGGGGGGACAGGGGGACATGTCCCCCCACCTTTTGGAGGGTGGGGGACACAATATCAAATGTCCCCCTCACCTTTTTGACCACCTTTATCATGAAGCCCACGTTTTGCACTGTGTAAGACGAACCCCTGTGTCCCTATATTGGCATTTAATCCTGTGGGCAAAGGATGACACAATATCCCCCCTCAATATTGGCCCTAGATTGCATCACAGAGCATTTTAAATGCAAACATTTTTCGGGCCCTTAACCGGGCCCGCACCCTGAGCCGTAAAGGCTTCTCACATGCATGCTCCATCGTGACAGATTTGCACCTCCCCCTTGATTAAAGAGTGGAAGGGATGTGTACCCCACCCCACCCCACCCCGTTTTCGAAGGGTGGGGGACACAGTATCAAATGTTCCCGCGCCGTTTGACCACCTTTATCATAAAAATCAAGTTTTGCTCTGTGATACTGTGGAGCACTGGAACACAATATTCACACAGCTCATTGTTCTGTTTCGTTTGCCATTTGGCCGCTAAATGGCCTAAAGATTGTACCACAGAGCATCTAAAATTACATAATTTGTGTGGATCATTATATTCTACTTTTAAATTATTCATCTAACCGTGCATTTTATAACAAACCGTTTCAACAATTTTCAAAGACCAACTCGTCGGATCCAAGGCAACGTGTTCCTTCAATGTAGCAAGTACATCACCAGGATTTATTGCAGGCATTATTAATAAAAAATTCTTATTTTTCCGATTGCAAAACAAAATCGGAAAACAGACCAAAAATTAGAAAGAATATTATGCCTGTTATTAGAATCATATTGAAACATAGGAATGCCCATGCAAGCCTAAGGGTCAAACACAATGTAGCTGCCTACTTCTGACCAAATATAGGAACTAGACACCTTAGAATCTGTGTTTTACTATGAACAGAAAGAGAGGTCAGCACACAATTTTCTTAAAGAACGGTGGTATATATATTTAAACAGCAAATTCATTATTTTTGTACAGTATTAAATTATATTGAAAATAACTGCCATTTTGTTTTTATATAAAAGTAAATGAAAAAAAAATATGAGTACAAATAGTCACAATTTATTTTCAACAAGTATTCTTACAAATTAAGTTTTTAACATTTTGGTAATAAAATGTGAATGCTTCCATAATTGTTATTGTTGTTTGCATAAACGAACATCCTAGGATACAGAGGGCGCACTACACAATGTAATAAATTAATATTAATAATGTTTTTTTTTAGCAAAACCTGAAGCTAAATGTAATCAACTTGCATAATTTGGTCTTGATGGAATTTAAGAGAAAGTATGTTAAATTGTTTTTTGGAAGAGTAGACTTTTCCTGTCATGTAGTTTTCATTAAAGGCAGTGGACACTATTGGTTATTACTCAAAATAATTATTAGCATAAAACCTTTCTTGGTGACGAGTAATGGGAGAGGTTGATAGTATAAAACATTGTGGGAAACGGCTCCCTCTGAAGTGCAAAGTTTTCGAGAAAGAAGTCATTTTCATTGAATTTGATTTCAAGACCTCATGTTTAGAACTTGAGGTCTCGAAATCGACCATCTAAACGCACACAACGCCGTGTGACTAGGGTGTTTTCTTCTTTCATTATTATCTCGCAACTTGGATGACCGATTGAGCTCAAATTTTTACAGGTTAGTTATTTTATGCATGTTGAGACACACCAACTGTGAAGGCAAGTCTTTAACAATTACCAATAGTGTCCAATGCCTTTGAATACAACAAACAACCAACTTGTGGAAATTTCCCCAAAGTTTTGAGGTACTGTTTTAAAGGTATTATACAGGATTGGTAGAGCTTACAAAGTAGTCACATAACCCTCTCAACGTAAATGTTCCATTCAAATTGACCTTGCACTATTGAATGGAACATTAATTTTTTCAGTTTCACTGCACTTATTAACATTCATTACATTATTTGCATATTGTTTACTGAAAGCATTTCTTAGAGCTATTTTACATACATGTTTTAGCATACTATTACTGAAATAATTCAAACCATTATATTAATTATAAAAATTGACCATAAAGATTTGACTATGCTATGCTAAACAACTGATTTTAGCAGACAATTATATAACAAATGAAAGCACCATAATTGTGAAATACCAAAATATTGGCATAACAATTTGTGAAATAAAATATATTATGCATATTAATTACTTGTAAAAGCTTCACGTGGCAAGATGAATTGCTTACTGTTAATAAAGTTAATTTTACAAACTTTTTATTTAGCACTGTTCCCTCTACGTTTTGCACAAAATGTTATATTTGAAAGAAACATGATAAACATGTTTTTTCTCCTAATTAAAACTCTTAGCAACAACTCACAGCTAAATGTACGTGTATTCATGCATTTTCAAATTAATTATAATCAAGTTTAAACCACACTCTTTTGTTTGTTTCATTTGTTATTTATACTCAATAAGACTTTCTTAACCGCTTTTTCAAGTGCCTACAGCTCCAACTAGCTTAAAGATGCTATGTCAGATTTTGGGCCCCAAAAATAAAAATAAAATTTTTTTTGAGTGATGGTATTTCAAAAGTATCACCCGCTCTAACGAAATCAACCTTTAATTTTAATGGTCAGGAACCATGAAATTTTTTTAAAAACGTTTCTTATAAAACACAACACATAAGAATTGGTCACGTGATATATTGTCGGGATCCCGACAAAAACTAATTTTGAGCACTTTATTTCTCTGCTATACATAACTGGCAGACTTTTTCGAGCAATGGCTCAAATGAAAGCTTGTAACTTTCTCGACCCCCATCAAAATACCTATTGAGTTTTTGGGTAAAATCGGCAAAAAATCTGACATACATGTAGCATCTTTAAGCTTTCAGGTTTCACTATGAAATGCTACCCGACTCAAGTAGAAACTCGTTTTGAAATTTGTTGACCATTTACCCACCAACAAACACTTATGAAGTATGATTACAATGACATGTGTATTTTATTGACAGTTAACAAATGGTGTTTGGATTGTTCAAGATAGCAAGTTGTTTGTGTTTAGTTGTCTTTGATTGTTATCAGCCTTCCAACTACCATCATGTCCATCCTGTTGTCATCATCACAGTCATCAACTGACCTCATGGACAATGTGTCCTTTGACCTTGTTTAAAAGGGAAGCAGCAATAGACCATGTGACATTGTGTACAACAAGAGTGACCTTATGTATTACCTGACATTTCCTTGCAGGCAAGATACCTGACCTCATTGGCCATAATAACAAATTTGTACATTTGATTATACATGTAGTTTATCAGATCAGTGTCAATTGTGAAAACCCATGCATATTGCATTTACATTGTTATTAAATATTGGAGTTTTGGACTCGCGAGGTTCAAAACTAACTTATTTTACAAATTTTTACAAAGAATAGAACGTTTTACCAGTCGGTACATAAATATTTCAGGGGGAAGTTTCCCACTCTGAAAGTCTTCATACCATCTTCATAATCCAGTGTTATACCTGCTTGTTACATACCCTTTTTAAAGTTGTTAATATCTGACCACAAACAAACTCAATAAATATGCGAATATACTTCATTATACACACTCACAAACATCTTTGGCAAAAGGTGGTTTAAAAAAGACCCCCCAAAATTGTACCATCTAACCATCTTGGTCTTAAATTTAAGCTGTGGAAGTACAATGGAAGTAAATCTTACGATATCACTTTTAAGCAATCTGTGGTAGCGCTAGAAGATAAACAAAAAATACATTAAACAGTTCACCAACAAATAGTTAAAACAAAATTTTTAAAAATAGTATTTTTAAAAATAAAAATTGAGGTAATCTTTTTTGTTGAAAGCAATTTTAATATTTGGTCAGAGCTAAGTAACACAAATTACAATTGGACCAAACAGCAAAGGGACCAAATTGCACAGGGACCATCAGATTTCCCGTGTAAAGTGACCAGACAGTAAAAGGAAACTATTCTAAAGGGACCAAATCACAAAGATCCCAGACTGCAAATAGACCGAATTCTCTGATGGGCTCTGTTGGATGTTGGAAACACTATTCAAATTGTACAGCCCTGCTCCAAAACTGCAAGGGGACCACACTGCAAAGGGACCAGAATGCAAATGAACCTGGGGTCGATTTCACAAAGAGTTGGGACTAGTCCTAACTTAGGACTAGTCCTAGGATATAATGTATTAACAACTGCAGGCTAGTCGTAAGTTACTCGTTCTTACTCAAGATAAGACTAGTCTTAACACTTTGTGAAATCCACCCCAGGCTGCAAAAGGGACCAAATTACCAAGAGATTAATTTGCAGAGGGAACAAATTCTAAAGCGACGGACCAGGCTGAAATGTGAACAGACTACAAAGGGGGACCAGGGAGTCCCGGGGACTAAATTGCAACGAGTGTATATTGCAAAGGGACTAAATTGCAAAGGGAACTGCAAAAAAAACCAAGACTGTCACCAGGCCTTGATCACGTTGACTGGCCAAACACTTGAAATTCCATGAAGAGATTTCAATCACACAGCTAGTACATGTATACATAAAACATAACATAGTTTTCTTCAAAGCTAGAAAACCTAAAAGCTCTTCAAAAATCATTCATTTCCTTGCAGAAAAACTTGGGACAAAAACTTGCACAATTTAACATGGTACCAACTTGCAAGCAATCTACAATTGCTTTTGGGACATACTTAACTTACTGTTTGCTGGGCGTGGTTGCATGCATTAAGTGGGCGTAGCCAGCTCCTGGTCGACTCCCTTGTGCCCCGCCTTCATTCTTCATCTGAGGGCTTTTGGATTGGTCACTAAAACCATTCGGACCACCCTTGCTTGATTTCTTATTTGGTTTGGCATACTGAGGAATGCTTGGACTTGTGCTGTTGGTTTCGCTCTTCCGTTTCATTGGCTTTGCGTATTGTGGCGCTTCTTGCTGTTCAAGCTGGCTTTTGCGTTTCATGGGCTTCGCATACTGGGGAATTTCCCGCTGAGATTTGGGATCAGCGGGCGGACTCACATATTTCTGAGTGACCGGTTGAGGTGGGTTGGCAACTTGACTTGTGCCACCCTCCACATCAGAAGGCGTCGATTCGGGATCGAAGTCGACGTATGTATTCTCGTAAGGTTGCTTCCGACCGAATGTACCGCTGGATCCAGCTGCCGCCCCAGTCCGTGGTGATTTCAAAGATGTCGTTTTGTGAAGGACGTCAAATTGGAGATCATTCTTAGGATGCTTCAGGGAGGAAGCCTTTCGGTTGTTAAGAGATGGGCTCATTTTGGCATACCCTGAGCAATCTGGATCGTCGTACAACGGTACACTTGTCTGAGAGCTACTGGTATCATCATAAGTACCGTCATCTTTAAGGGCTCCATACATTCCATCTTCGGCCTGCTTACACGATGACTTGTCCCGCGGTGAAAAGTTAAGTTTATCGTAGAACTCGCCAGGATGAGACTCCCCACCTTGTTGGAATGCTTTCAGATCCTTACCCCCTACATAGGCATATTCAGAGGGTGCGGCATTTGCGTGGATAGTTATGTTACCCGTCGTTGCGTACGGCGAGATTTCGTCAGCCTCTGGGAGTAGGTCAGGCATGTTCTTGTGTAAATCTGTCACATCTTCGTACCCGCTCGTAGGTCTGAACGGAGATTGCGTTATCTGTAAGGAGTTCATGGGAGAGCTGCTTGCATCTTCATATGCATTATCTGAAAGTTTAAGAAAATCATATGGTGATGGTACACTACCTTCTTATAAATGCCGTTTATAAATATTTGATATATAATAACATAGGTTTTCTCAAATCGTTACTCGAACATTATTACCCCATGTGACTGAGCCATTTTGTAAATTACTTCAACCATCTCAACTCCCTTGAGTTACCTATAGGGCACACAAGGATACACATTTCTGAGCTCATGAGGATTATACTAATACAATAGGAGACTTTCCAACACTAGGTGGCAGCAGACATACCGGGTAAATTTCCATTGTTTACGTAGTTCTGAACATGCACATAATTCTGAGAACAATGGATTTACCCGGTAAGTCTGCTGCCCTCTATTGTCCCAGAAAGTCTCCCATTATATTGCAAACTAGTCCAATACAAACCAAACTTCATCTGGCTTTTAGGCTTCAATGTCTAGTCACATTGTGATGAGGAAAGAGTTAATTTCTGCAGATTTTTGCTCAGGGTTTAGGCGTGAATACTGGTTCAGTGTGGCTCAAAGGGTCTATGTGATACGTTTTAAACTTCACTGGTACCTGATTGTCTGGTCTTTTTGATACAAATTTGATTGTTTGGACGGTGATGGTTGTTAGAGGAGTTATTTTGGGTACAGCCTGTGCTGCCAAGTGTCCAACCCACCAAGCTAACTCAATCACAAGAAATCCATCTCAACCACACTGGTACCAATCTTCTTCTTCGTGAAGAGAAAAGCTATATTTAAATGTCTTGCCCAAGGACCCAATTGTCCTTCCTGTAATTAAACTCACACCCTCCTGGTGGCCAAGCCATCAAAACTTAAGTCTGATGCACTTTAAACTGCTCGGCCATGACATGCCAAGCCTGGTTGGTAAAATAACACATGCATCCTGAAAGGTACATACTTTGAGAAGGCAAACAACATTCGTCTCCACTTGGCCTATTTATTTGAAAAAAACATGTACCCTCATACATCTGCATCAATGGCTTTATTTAGTAATGACAAATTCAAAATACATTGATTATGCATTCAAAAAAGCAAGTGTCTAGGAAGATTGATTGAGGATCTATAGAATAACCTTCAACCAAATGTGACGGTTATAAAGACACCCCACAAAGTTTTCTTATTTTTTCCTTTAAATGTACTATTTTGTTTCATTTCATTTCAGTTCAGTTCAGTTTTATTTCCACTCAATCATTTCAAATGACAAGATATAACATAGAGTAGTAAAGATACACAATAGATTAAGTGGTGGAGGACTCCCAAAAGCAAGCTTGTAGGGTGGAGTCCCCCAGGGATGTCAGTAAATACAAACGTAGTTTAATTTCAGAACAATGCCTGGGATATTTAAAACACAACAAAAAGTTACACATGGAAAGACATGGACAAACACTAACAGGACAAACAAACACAAAGACAGTGGTTCTCTATATTGGTGGATATACAGAGAAAAGTAAAAAAGTGGTAAAAGCTGTATCAAAAATAATATATAACAAAAGCAGTTAACTATAGTAATATATACGTAAGGGAAAATAATACTATTCAATCATGGTAATTATCTAAGAGAACACATTTGAGTTTTCTCTTGAACATGTAGGTACCCATGCATTATTTTAAAGAGTCATCAAGGGAATTCCAGTACTTCTGGCCTTGGAAAGAGACACAATTCATAGATCTAGATGATGAACAAAAGGGGATATGAAAATCATGTGAATGTCAACGTATTATTTACCTTACTTTTTATCCTTTTGCCAATTCAGTTTGTCTTAGAAACGTTTATTTATGCTAATTAACCTGTTTACACTTGCTACCTCATCAGCTTCACGTTCACATTTCACTCACTTTCAAATTGTATTCACGAGAGACCACACCACATAATGGACTCTGTTCTCTCCTATTTTCCAATTTCCAGATCAATAAATAATTGTGAACGGCAAAGCTGTTCTTCCTCAGTATCCCTTCTTATTGACTCTAATTACATTCTGGTCACAAAAACTTGAATCCTTGATTCTAAATGGTTGACCCATAGCAACAAGTGGTGAGAAATAAACCTTCATTGTGCGGCCTATGTCACACTGTGTTCTAACTCCTCATATTTTTTATAACACACGTCTCGTGAAATATGGAAAACTGTATCGAGTATGCGTCCTGTATCAACCTCGGCATTTGGCCTTGTCGTGTTCCACATTGGATTTGAGCATCAAACTCAAATTATGGTCGGGGGTGGGTTCGAATCTTGATCATGACACTTGTGTCCTTGAGCAAGATACTTTACTATAATTGCTTCTCTTCCACAGGGGTATACATGGGTACCTGCTAGGGTAGAGGTTGATATTGTGTTTGAAACAAAAATAGCCTTTGGTGTGCCACTTTAAGTCCGAGGCTGTATACTAGATCCAGGGAGCTGAGAATGATTGAAAGAATGTTATTCGCCTAATGTCCAGGGCACTATCTAAAGCACATAGGTAGTTTATTGTAAACTGCACAATAGAAAAACTAGTTATAGCTATTATTATAATAACTATAATATACCTACTGCAAGTTTATAACGATTGATGATATAATATTGTTATTCTTATCAGCATTAATTCAATTGAGACAGTTATGACTAAAATCTGATAATGCAGGAAACATGAAGGCAAGGAAATTACCTGCAACACCAGTGGTCATTGGTATCTGCTCTGCCTCCTCAGTTCGCTCCAACTTCCTGTAGACAAGAAAAATCAAACAAACACAGACAAAACTATCAGGGACTAAACCTGGCAGAGGAAATGATCAGACAAAATGAACTAAAACACAAACAAATACATGCCAACCCCCACATCGAGGAAACCAAGTAACAAAACAAAACCGAGGGTTAATAGTTTTTAGAGAAAACATTTTCCGGAACAGCTTTGTTACTAAAAAGGTGCACTTTATAATAACAGTTTTCAGTTTCACAGTAAGATCTCTTTGGACTGCTGTTTTGTTTTATGTGAAACACCAACCACCAAAGAGGAAGGAAAACATCCATGACCAGAGACTTAGGGCATTGTCACACGAGGCAACTTTTACAGGCAAGAGAGGGAACCAACTGCAGTGCATGCTTAAGGACCATTTGCTAGCACACAAATTTTTGTCTTACGATCAACAAGAAAAATATGTGAACGTTGAAATGTAAATGCCTTTCCTTATTGGAGATTGCCTGGAACTGACTGCTTGTAAATTGCCTCGTGTGATATGGCCCTAAGACTTGAACAGTTTTGAAATTGTAGAGGAAAAAAAATGTTATTGTGTGAACTGTCACCAAACAAAATCATCCAAATAACTACAAACCAAATTCAAAAGATTTACAATTTACGAGCTATAGAGCTGCTAACATTTGTATCTTGCAATCGGAGAGATTTGTGGAACAGTCAGGGAGATTATTTAAAATTACATTCAACCTGATTGGATACAGGTTTCTACGATCAAATTTGTTCAATTCAGAAAATGGCAGGTTTTTTTTTTTTTGGGGGGGGGGGGGTGGGGGGGGGACTTTCTGCAAAATCAGTGAGAGATGGCAGCTCAGCTGGAGTTAGATTTCAAGAAGTTTTTAGAGGAAAAATTTCTCAGATCAATGAGAAGCTTTGATCCTGAAAAGGTTTACTTTGTTATAATAACATTTTGCAGTTTGAGAGAAAGATCTCTTTTGAGCACAGATTTGTTTTGTGAGAAAACATTCAAAAAGAACCAATGAGACCAATGAGAGAAAGGAAAATATCCACTGTGATCAGAGGCTTCTCAGACTTCTCAACTCTTGTTAAAGTGTTAGTCAACATTATTTGCCGAGTGAAGGAGAAACTTTTGAATTGGTAGAGATACAGACAAAATGTTTTTGTATGAAATGTCACCACAAAGAAAAGTCATCTAAATAAAAGATAACTACAGAACCAAATTCTCAAGATTTGTGATTTGAAAGTTAAAGACCTGCTTGAACGAAAATGTCAAGTCGTGAACTTTGCTGAATTCCACTTAAAATGTTTTCGATGAATAAGGAAATCGATTCATATGATTATAAATAGGTTTAAATTGTGTAAAAAAACAATCATTTTGTATGCCCTTATCCAGAGCTTTTCTGCGAGATTTGTGAAAAGCCCCGTTACGTAATCACTCTCAAAACGTCATAAGTAGATAAAGGCGCTTTGTTGCAGCGTGTATGTATAACAAAGCAAACTCCCACAAATGACGTCAGCGGCATTGTCCTTTGACGCCCGCTCTCAACAGCAGAAGTGTTTTAGTTTTTCAAAAAACCTTTAGGTAGGTGCCTGATTTTTTAATCGATAATTACGAAAAGTTCAGAAGTGTACACATATCAAAATTACATTAAAATGGTGAACAAGTGCATTATAAATAAGTAAAAATACCATTTCTGTTTAAAACATTCCGCTCAGGTAGGTGTTTAAAGAGCTGCCAACATTTGCAATGTGTAATCAGGGAGATTTTGTACAACAACTAGGGAGATATTTAGAATTACATCAGTCTGGTTTCATTGATCAAATCTGTTCATCAGAACAATGAACAGCTTTGTTCCTGAAAAGGTTTAGTTTGTTCAAATAACATTTGGTAGTTTCTCAGAAAGATCTGTTTGGGGGCAGTTTTGTTTTGTGTGAAAACACTCACAACCAATGAGGAAGTAACACATTCTTAAAGTCTCAAATCTTGTGTTAGTCAACACTTTTTGTATAGTCAATGGGAAAACTGTTGAATTGGCAGAGATACAGAAAAATGTTTTTATCTATGAATCAGAATAAAATTTGTGGTTGGCTCAGATAATTAAAGACACTGGACACTAATTGGTAAATTGTCAAAGACAAGTCTTCTCACTTGGTGTATCTCAACATATACACAAAAAAACAAACCTGTGAAAATTTGAGCTCGTCAAAGTTGCAAGATAATAATGAAAGAAAAAAACACCCTTGTCACACGAATTTGTGTGCTTTAAGATGCTTGATTTCAAGACCTTTAAATCTAATTCTGAGGTCTCGAAATCAAATTTGACCTCGTTACCAAGTAGGGTTTTATGCTAATAATTATTTTAAGTAATTACCAATAGTGTCAACTGCCTTTAAATGTTTCCATAACGAAAGACGAAAAACAAACGAAATAAACAAAAACAAAATGAAAAGATCTGAGAATCATTTAATGTTTTTTCCATTACCACTGACCTCGTATCATGTCGGCGACTTTTAACGAGGAATGCAACCAGTATGATGACTATAACCAGTAGAACAATAGCCCCAGCAGCTGTGGCAACAATGGCGACCATCATTGGAAACTTCTCCTGTTTAGCGAGTGAATCTCCTATCAGCCCACCGGTCCCCTGATGACCCAGGGTCGTGGGGCCCAAGACTGGAGGTGTTGGGCTCACTGGAGTACTTCCAACTGAAACAGAACAAATATTTCAACAATTTAGTACATTCCTGGTTTAATGCAACATTTCCTTATTTTGATTGTGTTTTTACCTGGGGTTTTGAATTTGACACAGTCTTGCTATTTGCTATAATTGTATTCAATCTAAGAAAACTATTTGAACACATTTGTGATCTAGGGTTTTCACAAAGATAGTCCTAACTTAGGACTAGTCCTAAGTTATTACGATCAACTCGTCCTATCTCAAGATAAGACTAGTCTAAACTCTTTTTGAAATCCACCATTTGGCCTACTTTCCCTGTCAGCACAAAAATTGCTAAGTAACGGAAAATCTTGCTTAGCAGAAGTCTGTTACAGGCCAACGTTCCATAAAGTTTACACTACTATTATTTTTGATTGGTGGATAACTGGTAGGATA
Source organism: Asterias rubens (assembly GCF_902459465.1). NCBI lineage: Eukaryota > Metazoa > Echinodermata > Asteroidea > Forcipulatida > Asteriidae > Asterias > Asterias rubens. The sequence goes on along the minus strand of NC_047064.1, from coordinate 16,297,081 downwards.
AAATGGTATTTCTATCAAAAACAGAGGTACCAGGGCCAAATTTAATAAAACATGTAAGCATACACAAAAAAAAGCTAAGCACAGAAATATCTTGCTGAGCGGAAAAAGGTACCTGCCAGTATTCCATAAAGTTTACATTGTTGCGTCTGTGCACTACTAATTTTTTTCTTAGCAAAAACATCTGCTCAGCAGTATGTTTTGCTCTGTGCCTACCTGATGGGCAGTTGGCTTGTGTTCGGCACACCCCATCCACTAGGCAGTCACAAGGAGCAGAACAGTCTGGGCCAATTGGAGCGTTCGGATCACACAGGCATCGTCCCGTTAGTGGGTCACACGGTCCGAGTAGGCACTCGCACAGCCCCAAGCAGTTCTGCCCAAATCTTCCTGGTGGACAGGGCTCTTGGCAGGCTCCGCCCGTCCAACCACTGGTGCACTCACATTTGCGTGTCTTTACATTGCAGGTTGCGCCGTTTGCACACAGCACGGGGCAGATGTCAGTGCAGTTCCTGCGAGCTTTAGAAGGGATGCAAAGGGTACAATCCTCCCCAGTGAAATCTAAACAATTCAAACCAGACAAATTATTTTAAGGACAAGTATACACTGTAACTTTGGTTTTTGGGAACCGTTCGACTGTTGTTATGTACATGTATCTTGTATTAGGATGCATATCAAATACCACTTAAAGACTATGGCCACTATTGGTAATTGTCAAAGACTAGTCTTCTCACGTGATGTACATGTATCTCAACATGCATAAAATAACAAACCTGTGAAAATTTGAGCTCAATTGTTCATTGAAGTTGCGAGATAATGTTGGAAAGAAAGACACCCTGGTCACACAAGTTGTGCTTTCAGATGCTTGATTTTGAGACCCTAAATTCTAAACTTGAGGTCTTGAAATCAAATTGGTGGAAAATTCTGTGAGCTTCTTTCTAGAAAACTACGTCACTTCAGAGGGAGCCGTTTCTCACAATGTACTATACTATCAACCTCTCCCCATTACTCATTACCAGTTAAGGTTTTATGCTAATAAATATTTTGAGTACATACCAATAGTGTCCACTGCCTTTAACATGTGAAATGTCACATTTTTATCGCCGAAAACACAGAGCAAATAATGTCCCAGAGGAAGAATAACCCATAACATGAACACCAATCTGACAACTGTAACAGGACGCTTCGATTAATATTTTGGGGAATAAAAACTGCTACCTTTTTTTTACACAACCACATTACTCTGAAGTGAAATACCTCTCAAAATGTTTGTTTCTAATAACGTTTTATAAAAAATCAACAGCTCTCCAGTGCTTTTTATACCAAAAAAGTTTCATGATCAATATGTGGAGGAAGTACAATGCTCTGCCTACACCGGATTTAGCTGTCTAATGAACCTTGAAGAGGAACAGAAATTCAGGGAAGTGAGTCCTTGCTAACAAAAAAAGTCTGAAACTGGGATACAAATTCTACTAGGTTTGTTTGAAAGGATGGTATTTCAACCTTTTGGTAAACCAAGGAGTTAAAGTGTCCTCAGCGCTAGAGAAGTAGACCAAACAGCAGGATTTGTTTATAATGTGAAAAAAAGATGAACATCAGAAATTACAAGAAATGAAATAGATGGACAAATCAAGATAATAAACAGATGAATTTCAAACCTGAACTGTACCAAAGTACAACTTGTTTGCAGTAATTTCTGTTTTACCTTCAGTACAGTGGCACCTCTGGTGTGTTGTCAGACAGTCGCCACTGTTTTGGCACTCCACTCTGCAGTGTTCTATACATTTCGTTGGGTGCTGGCGAGGTAAGCAAAGGCTACAGTCAGGGTAGTAGTACCCCGAGGGGCAATCACAAGTGCCACTCATACAAACTCCACCGTTTAAACATTCACGCTCGCAGGTACTTGGCTGGACTGGTGGGTACGGCGATTCAGTTATGGCTGGAGCAGTTTCGACGGAACTGCAGTCTTCACCAACGAATCCGGTCTGACAACTGCAGCTTGCAGTTTCCAATTCACAACTTCCACCATTTTGGCAAGGGTACCGGCAAGGGGAAATACACTCGTCTGTGGTGACTTCGCACACTGTACAAGTATGTGTGTAAAGACTGCAGTAGGTACCTGCAACACAACTGCATTCTAGAGCTGGAGTTTAAAAATACAAAAATAAAGAGGTTTTTCTTAAATGATAGGCTTCAAATACTTGCTTAAAGGCAGTGGACACTATTGGTAAATACTCAACATAATTGTTAGCATAACAACTTACTTGATAACAAGCAATGGACAGCTGTTGATAGTATAAACCATTGTGAGAAACGGCTGCCTCTGAAGTTACGTAGTTTTTGAGGAAGAAGAAATTTTCCAACAATTTGATTTAAAGACCTCAGAATTAGATTTTAAGGTCCCGAAATCAAGCATCTGAAAGCACACAACTTTGTGTGACAAGGATGTTTTTCTTCCATTATCATCTCGCAACTTTGACAACCAATTGGAGTCAAATTTCCACAGGTTTGTTATTTTGTGGATATGTTGAGATACACCAAGTGAGGAGACTGGCCTTTGACAATTATTACCAATAGTGTCCAGTGCCCGTATTGCCATGACAGCCCTGGTATGACCAAAGACCTATAGTACAGAGTACGTGTGAATAGTCACAAAACATTTGCGACTGAACAAAGTGAACCAAATACCTACTCGATATACATGGGGCACTACCAAATGAGATATCTAGCCCTACATGTATGTTGGCACTTTTTTTGTCAATATCACTTTTCAGGGGTGCCAGTTCGAAGCCATACAACTTTATTAATGGCTGTGTAGCCGGGGATCACACCTAAGTTGATGCAACCAGGGAAACAGCAGTCAGGAGGATCCCCTTATAAGGGGATATGATTCTTATATCATATATCAAATAATAAACCAAAAAGGAAACTGACTGGATATAACAATTCTGGGCATAACACACATTATGATTACTCTTGGGATTTAAGTTAAGTTCCATATCCACAGACGTAGGACGCATTGAACCCATCCTCAGTTAGGTTGGGTTTCGTGTCCTAACTCCTAACTCGAGATAGCATTAATCCCAGCGTTTGTTGAAATCGGCTGCAGCAAATTCATGACATGAACATAACTGGAATTTTGTACTATTATGTTTCAGCATGGTCCACTGATCTTTACAATTACATGGACGTGTTGATTGATGGGTCACACTGTATCTTTTGACACACTCATAACACAAATTATTCAAGCGTGCATATAACCATGTGCATCAAAACTAGGTGCAGAGATCATCATCTCAGCTCCTTATTATGCATACCAGGCCTGCATGATCGAGATCTCGATCATGCAGGCCTGGATGTTCATGATCTCTGAGAGGGCAAGGCCATTTTCATTTTGCAAAGGGCGCTTCCATTAAGAAAACCCTAATAGTCTATGAGAAATCTTTTGAAGGGGCATCAAGGCCAAGCAGGGGTAACTCTGTGGTATTGCAAGTCTAATTGCGGAATGTTTACTGTGGGTTAATTCTGCTCGATTATTTCATGGGGCATCAATGCAATGGCCTATGAAGTAGGCTTGGTACTTTGTCCTAAGTAAAGGGCAAGCAGTTTTTCCTAAAGTAAAGGGCACTTATGAATGAAATGTAAATGGGGCATCAAGGCAATGACCTTGAGGTAGACCTACCTGTAGTACTTTAGTTCTTGTCAGGGCAAGCAGTTTTTTTATCTTTATAGTAAAGAGCAGATTTGTGAGGGAAATAAACAAATGGAACATTTGAATGGGCATCAAGGCAATGGCCAGGGAGCATCAAGGCAACTGCATTCATGCTTCCAAGAAGTATCAGGCTCGTTTTAAAGCACTTGAATGCTCAGATGAAGTGAGCCAAATTTAAAATAAGTTTTGGGAAATGCTTCATTATTGTTATTCTTCAGAGCCTCAAAGTGTCAAAACTCACATGTCCATCTGCAGATATTTCCGGGTTTAACAAGGGGACCACCACATACTGCACGCTGGAAGCGCAATCTGAATAGAATATAAAAGAAACAGACATACAAAATAATAGTCTACATTGCATTTACAGGCAATAAACAACAAATTACTTAAAGTCACCTGGAAGTGGTATTTTTTCAAAATAAAGCTTTTGTCACGAATATATGTGTTTTGATGAGTGGAATGTGAATAAACAGTTAACTAAGGTTTTTAAAAATCAGTTCTTATGTTATTTACAAATTTAAGAGTAGACCCCGACCCGAGAGGGCTTTTCGTGACGTCAATCGAGGCAGACTTTACCTGTAATGCGTAGAGTAAACACAATTGCAAAGTACATGTACGGACCAAGTCGTGAGTTTGTACGTTTCAAACAAAAAAATTTGTTTTGTTTCTCGGCAATGCCGACCAGGTGTATTGCTGCTGAATGCAGAAAAACACTTTTTGAAATGTACCAACTCACGACTTGGACGTTCATGTACTTTGCATGTGTGTTTACTATTATACGCATTGCAGGCAAAGTCTGCCTCGATTGACGTCACAAAAGGGGTAGGCGGAGTCAGCCCCCCAAACAACTTTATACATTTTTTAAACATATAAATCGTGACAAACAATTACTAAAAAAATTGTTTTATTGTTCGTAAGCATATATACTCTTATGTTTGAAAGAAAAAAAAATCTATTTCCAGGTGACTTTAAAGCCATTCTACACTTTCGGTACAGAAACAAACAAAAAAGTTCACAGATTTACAAATAATTTACAGGGTTTATAGAAGGTAATGGTGAAAGACTTCTCTTGAAATATTATTCCATGAAATGCTTTACTTTTTAAGAAAACATTAAAACAATATCGATTCTCGTTAGCGAGAATTAATGATTTATTTTAAACACATGTCATGACACGTTGAAACGCGCGGAAACAAGAGTGGGTTTTCCGGTTATTTTCTCCCGACTCCGATGACCGATTGAGGCAAAACTTTCACAGGTTTGTTGTTTTATATAAAGTTGTGATACACGAAGTGTGGGACTAGGACAATACTGTTTACCGAAAGTGTATAATGGCTTTAAAGGCAGTATTTGTAATTAATTAAAATAATTATTAGCATTTAATCTCTCTTGGTAATGAGTAATGGGGAGAGGTTGATAGTATAAAACATTTTGTATGAAATGAGGAAAAATTTATTTCCAATGAATTTGATTTTGTGACCTCAGAGTTAGATTTTGAGGTCTCAAATTCAAGCGTCTGAAAGCAGACAACTTTGTTTCTTCTTTCATTATTATCTTGCAACTTCGGCGAACAATTGAGCTCAAATTTTCACAGGTTTGTTATTAAATGCAAATAAAAATGTTGAAATACACTAAGAAAGAAGACTGGTCTTTGACAGTTACAAATAGTGTGAGTGTCTTTAAAAGAATATTCATCAATACCTCAGACAGTTTCGCTATTCCTATTTGTGGAGAGCGCATCACGTGGGTGTGTATAAACCTTTGTTTATGACCAGTTAAAAGTGTTGATACCAGGCCTGGTTCTTGATAATCATACCGAGACGATGTCAAGGTAAATTATCAAGAACCAGGCCTCGGCGGGTTTAAACCACTAGTTGAAAACCGATTCAACACACTTTGATTCCCATTCATAAATACCCTTTTGGTAAAAAAACACAAACACTTTTTGCCAAAAGGTAAAACAAATGCAAAAATTCTAATTGTTCAATGATTCCTTTCAAAACAACACCCCTCGGCTATGAAATGGTAAGGCCCTCTGCCGCTCTCGGGTTAACAGCTCCTTATAAGGGAATGCTGTGCACGTCGCGCCTAGCGCAGGATGTTGCACAACTGTCCCAGCCGTTACTCTCGACCAATAAGAATGAAGAAACTGTCTTATAATCACAGGTGCAGGCTCGCGTGTACGCCCATATTGCAACACTTTTTACTGGTCATAAACAGCTGAACAATATTATGAGATGTTTCTCCTTTCATCAAAAGTTGATAACAATCAGACCATGCAATCAACATGACATATCAGATTATGATGTTCTCTTTTATTGGGCTATGTAAAAATTGTGCCTGCGTGAATCCAGGTGTAGTAGACTTGAGGACAAGTTGTTAAATGTCTGTTGCGGTGATAGCATTACAACTCTATTCTGATCTCCCTGCGATTTCTGTTGTATTCTCGCGGGACTGTTCGCCCCGCCAGACTACTGCTCTCAGGACTATGGTCCCATTTAATAAGAAGTAGAAGTCAGCAACCAGCAGTTCCCGCGAGAGCACCGCCACAACTCAACTTTCTCACCGCGGCAGACCATTAACGACTTGTCCACAAGACTAGAATCTAGGCTGTGGCTCTTAACTGTGAACATTCACAGGTCACCCAATGCCAGTTAGGCCAGACCCAATAATTATTCCAATCTGGGGCAGAACATACTATGTCAAGTGCCTTGTTGAACGGGATACTTATTTGTTCTGAGGGCTTATTCCCCCTGGAATCCACATGGAATGTACTTGTGAGATCCAGAGAGGAACACCAAGTAGCTAAAAGCCATAAAAGCATAGCTTAAAGACACTGGACTCTGTTTGAAATTTTCAAAGACCAGTCTTCTCACTTGGTGTATCTCAACATATGCATAAAATACAAAAACCTGAAATTGAGCTCAAGCGGTCGTCAAAGTTGCAAGATAATAATGAAATAATAAAAAACACCCTTGTCAAACGAAGTTGTGTACCTTCAGATGTTTGATTTCAAGACCTCAATCTGATGTCTCAAAATCAAATTCATGAAAAATTACTTCTTTCTCGAAAACTACATTAGTTCAGAGGGAGCCGTTTCTCACAATGTTTTATACTATCAACCTCTCCCCATTACTTGTTACCAAGAAAGATTTTATGCCATAATTATTTTGAGTAACTACCCATAGTGTCCACTGCCTTTAAACACATCCAAGGGTAAATCCAATCATATAATGCAGTTGTCAAGTGCACTATTCAACCAACAAACTTATCATCTGTATACATGTATGTGTCTAAATCTAAATCCAGTTTCAGTGAAAACAATGACAAACTGGTTGATGTTTTTGGGTGTTTTTTTTTGCAGATTTCGTGCACATTTAAACACACAATCTTGTTTTGACTGTAGCAATAAAAACACAGGCAATGTAGATTTAGGATGGTTCAAAATGCTATTTTATTAATTTAGTGACAGTATTTCAGATACAAATCTGGCTGGATGTAGCCTCAGTGCACTTTTTGATTGAGTCTTATCAGGTTCTCTTGACAATACATCACACCCTGCGCTTTGTCTTCTAACAGGAAGTGAGACTAGGCTTAACTAGGGCCAGGGCTCATTTCCTGATGTCGACCTTTGGGCCTATAGGAAGATGTCACCATGAGCTACAAATAATGTTTTTGTTGGTACAATGCAAGAACCTATCCAGGTGTAGACTTGTGGACAAGTCGTTTATGGTCCCACGCGGTGAGATAGTCGAGTTGCAGCGGTGCTCTCCGCGCGAACTGTTGGTCGCGCGACTACTGCGCGCTGCCCGACTCTACTCATGTGGAGTAGAAATCCGCAACCAGCAGTTTGCATGAGAGCAGTGACAACTCGACCATACTCGACTATCTCTCTGTGTGGGACCATTAACAACTTGTCCACAAGTCTAATCCAGGTGCTTTATAGGGAAGGTGTACCTTGGTAGTCACTCTTAGAAGAAATGGCATTAAAGCCAGTGGACACTATTGGTAAATGTCAGAGACCAGTCTTCTCACTTGGTGTATCTCAACATAATGCACAAACTAACAAACCTGTGAAAATTTGATCTTGATTGGGCGTCGGACTTGCAAGATAACTATGAAAGAAAAAACACCCTTGTCACACGAAGTTGTGTGCTTTCAGATGCTTGATTTCGGCACCTCAAATTCTAAACCTGAGGTCTCTAAATTAAATTCGTGGAAAATTACTTTTTTCTCGAAAACTACTTCACTTCAGAGGGAGCCGTTTCTCACAATGTTTTATACTACCAACCTCTCCCCATTACTTGTTACCAAGTAAGGTTTTATGCTTATAATTATTTTGAGTAATTACCAATAGTGTCCACTGCCTTTGTAACAACTTTTGGTCAAGGTGCACAAGGAGGTGTCATTATTCCCAACAACAACATGAACAGTTTTCATCTCCATTTTTTTTACAGTCCCCTTTTGTTCCATAATCTGACTAATTATAAAAATACTTGTCTGTGTGTAAAGTGTAAAATAATGCTAATGACCCATAATTTCAAAGCATTGTGAATAACACATTCAGAGAAAGTGTAACATATATTTACTCTGGAATTTTTTTTAAATCTAAAATAAGTCAAGCTTTTAAATGGGGGAGGGGGTACAGACAAAACAGCTTATAGCTTATGCCACTGAATGTAATGCGTATTGCTTCAGGTTTGAGTTGATAAATAATTCAGGGTGAGAGCCCTCTTCAACCCCAAAAGGTTGCGTTTTTAGCTGAGATGCAAATAAAAAACACAAATCATTCCTTTTCATCAGTTATGGCGTGTCATGGCCGAGCGGTTAAGAGCACCGGATTCAAGCTCTGGTGTTTGATCAGCAGAGTGTGGGGTCAAAGCCCGGTCGTGACACTTGCTACATAAAATTGGGGAGGTAGTGCTTTCTGCTCTACCAGCCAGGCTTCGGACTGATGGTACCCAAGCCTACATCCATATAGACTGTATTCTGTAAAAAGGGTAACCCTGTTTCAGCCCTAGGAGTAGGTGGCAACGGCCTCTGGAAAATAATTGTAGCCCACACCTTGAGGTAGGTGGCCTTCAGGCCTTGTGTGTCTGGTGACTTGCATAAAGAAAAGGGGGGAACTACAGGCCTACTACAGACATTTTTAAATGTGAAAATCCGCCTTCTAATGTTTCTGATCACCCATATCACAAAAGCCTTTTTTTTATTCTATTGTGTTTTTTGAAGACTTTATACGAATCTCTGTCTAATCTTTGATTGAGAAACAGTAACTGGGCCATGTTATCTGTACTAATTTAACAATACAATGTGACGGTCATAGAAATTGTACCCCCCACTGTTATTTTTATTGCACTTACTTATTATGTAACATTTAATTATTCATGCGAAGCGCCCTCTCTTGAGAAGCATTTCAATTTCGCGCGCTTCCGCCACCCTCATAATGATTCCAGCGAAGACCTGACAACATGTATTTTGTCTTCGTCTGTTTCAGGTAATAATCTTTTGGTTTATTTTTCATACATTTTCCCTCTAAAAATCATCATTCAATGTACATTATTGTAAACTGGTGTTTATCTTCAACCACTATTGATTCTATTTTTATTCATTTCGAGATTATTGGAGATTTAATGGAATTGATTGATTGCCGGACTAAAGATTTGTCCCGGTTTAGTTTTCTGAATACAAGTTTATTATTTATTTGTTAAACTATACCCTTGTAGTTTATTTGACAAGAGTTGCTATCTATAAGTGTTTGTTCTTTAAAGCATTTCCGATCAGGAGCATCGGCCAAGTTTTATTTGCATTTAATTTGTTGTTTTCCATCGATAATCAAGATGGCGCATAATGTGAAAATCACATGTCATGATCTTGAGACATAGCTGTTTATTTAAAGCCGTTTACGATTTCATTTAATACTGTTTGTACATAAATACTGTTCTGTGATTATTTGTTTTATAAGTTAATTAAGATAATGATTCCAGCGAAGACCTGACAACATGTATTTTGTCTTCGTCTGTTTCAGGAAATAAAATGGTGCACCGAGTGTAAAGAAAACAACTTGCCGTTAGCCTCTATCCTTATTCGACTTTCTTAAGTATTAGAGAGGGTCACAACAATAACAATCTTGCCTGTTTGTAGAATGCAATGTCAACATTGTTTTAAAACGAGTAAGCCTACATTGTGGTTCAGAAAGCCCAGTTAACTGGGAGTGGGTCAACGTGAATCTTAAATTCATATAAATTCTCAAACTTACCTCCAATGTTCACTTGCCTCTCCAAGGGTGAAACAAATGCATAGCAGTAACACTCGCAAGGTCGGGTTCAAGACAGCCATGACTCACCATGCACACACAGTGTAATCTTCTCAATGCACAAGTAGTCTTGTGCACCAGGCTGGCAATTAGTGCAACCTTATTGCTCCTTGCTGCAACATGTTGAACGAATTTGCATCAAAGAAAAGGCGCTGCCAACATCAACCCAAGAACTCCAGACTCGAGTCACTTGCTGATCGAGCCGTTGTTTCGTATGAAAGCCAAGGGTTTGGCAGTCAACATCTTGGACTACAAAAGAAACAGGCCAGAGTCTATAGACCCTTTGTGTCTATGTAAACGGAAACTTGATACGTAAAATATCTAGTTTTGGTTTCGATTTAGAATCTCCACACTGACGTTTTCTTTGAAGGGGGCCTCACTCAGAATCCCCGATCACAATGGAAATCTAGTATACGCATAAATAGAGATGAGTAGCTGCACTTTCGGTAACAAACAGTGATTTCCTACTACCACGAACCACGAACGCACCCACCACTCCTTAGTGTATTACAAGAAGCCAGTGATTGAAATCTTCCGGTTGTCTGTGGGGGGGGGGGGGGGAATGGCTGATTATGATCGGCCGTCTACTTACCATAGCGATTATGATCAGTTTCACTTCCGCATACATGCATGTACCACCAGGAGGTTGGTTTGTGTAGACTTCGCCCATAGTGCAAGCGCGCTTGGGATGCAGGGTATCCGGCATACCATCGAGCCCGGGTCGTTGGGTCGGGGGAGGGCGGTCGAGTGCTTTTTCAATCAGTACTACTTGCATAAACAATGAACACAAAGTCCAACACTTGTCCTTTCTATTTTAAGTACAAAATATGTTTCTAACAAATTATATTCAAAACAAATTACATTCAAAACATTAACAGATTCATATCCCATGGCTTTGCAATGACGTCATCGACTGGCTCATTATCACGTGACCGGCGGGGAAATTCAAATCAAATTTACAACGCATGCCACATTGGGAAAAACGTGTAGGCAAGTTGAACATGCTCATTGTCTATAGATGATTTTATGCAAGAACTTTCTGGACACGCAAATTTAAGCATACATGTAAATGGCTATGCAAATTATGCTAGCCTGTCGAAATCAAGCATCTAAAAGCTCACAACTTCGTGTGGCAATTAGGTTTTTCTTCTCGCAACTTCGACGACCAATATTGAATATAAGTTTTCACAGGTTTGTTATATTATGCACTGTTGTGAAACACAAAGTGGGGAGACTGGTCTTTTGACAATTATCAAGTGTCGTGTCTTTAAGAAATGCAATAGACCTACCTCTCAATGAAAAAAACCTGGCGTTCCAAAACGCGATTTAAAGGCGAAGTTTACCTTTGGTTGTTTAGATGTTCGATTGTGTTTATCCAGGCTCAGGAAGAACAATGCGTAGGCCCTTTTGGAGACTGGCAGAAACGCTCTACATCAAGTTGGAGACGTTCAATACGCCCAAAGTGGCACAACTAAGATTATTGTGATTATGACGGCAGTGTGAATAGGTTCAGTCAGGGGCCTACTTCCATCAACACACTTACCCAATAAAATAGTTCCTTATATGCTGATCTTCCGTTTTATTCCAGAACCATTTTCTTTTCTGCATAAAATCAAGTTGCATTTTATTCAATACTCGATAACCTTCAATAAAATCATTGATAAAATTGCTTTTATCAATATTGAATTATGCCTGAAATCCTATATTGAATTACCACCACTTCGGACTACGTAATGGAAGTGACACTTTGTTCCAGATACAATGCTCCCGTGCAAATTACTTCCCAGTGGGTCCTTTTTGCTGACGCACGCTACCTCGAACTATATTATTTTTAACTTTTGAAAAAAAAAGAAAAAAAAGGAGGGGGTGCAAACCAAACAACAATTAACAGACCTTTCCCTAATCAAATAACATAGAGTGTCCTTGCTATTATGCCTTCGCACATTCTATCTTTAAAAAAAACTGAGTTGAACAGTCGTCTATTTTATTTGGCAGTATGGCTTAAAGCTGCCCAAGGAACCCATCGGGATTTTATTTTTTAACAGGAGATTTTTTAACGTCAATACATTTTGACCATTTGGCGAAGTCTATGACATTGACTTTACGCGACTTAAAGGTCAAAATTTAATGGGCAAATATTCCAGGCTCGAAAACAACCACAAAGGCGCCGTTGCCAAATTGAAAAAAAAACTGACAACGAGTTTTTTCCAGCAAAATTTAACAAAATTGTTGAATAAAAGCAAAACACAAAACAGCTTTGTTGACTCCCCATTTTTCTTCTTCCGAAGAGTCGTTTAGGAAGGTTAAAGGTTGCTACGTTTCGGATATAAATATAGCATTTTCTGCATTTGCTTTAAGCTGAGTCGTACATTGATGTTTAGAGACTCTTTTAAACCTTTTCCTTGTTTTTCGATAGGAAAGGTGCGAACTCTCCCGATCCGCAGTGGATTTCTGTTTATAATAGTTGGCATGAAATTCATGTATGCTCGCTCGACACAACGCGTGAGTGGACTATCATTCAGATCCCATTATTTCAGCAGACACTTTTTGAATTCCAGTTTGTAACTAAACGCCAAAAGGAAAATGGCAACCAGTCCTCTTCTTACCGCTTTCAATGTCGCTATCGGATGCTCAGCCATTCTCGGAAACGGTTTGGTGATTTTCGTCATGACGGTCAGACGTAAACAGTTCAGCTCCTTCACTAACCGACTTATCCGTCACCAATCCATCATCGACTTCGTCTCTGGTTTGGTGTTTCTCCTCATGACTGGAATCGAACAAAGTTCTCTACTGACAATGTTGGAAGCTAACATTTTCACCGATATCATATGTCGATTTGTTGACTCTCATTACTTTATATGGGCAGTCAATGTCGCATCCACGTACAACCTGGTGGTGATATCGCTGGAGCGTTTTCTTGCCACGTGTTATCCGGTCAAACACCGCAACTACTGCTCACTCTTCAAGATCAAAGTTTCAATGTGTGCTGCTTGGATCATTGGTTTTGCTTATGCACTGGTATTTCTGTTCTTATACCATGTAAGCGATGGGAAGTGCGACTTCAATCCGAACAACGCAAAGATCTTCAGAGTTTTTGTCTTTAGTTGGTCTTTTCTCGTCGAATATATCGTTCCGGTGATCTTCATATCGTTTTCGTACGTTAGAATACTCCTCGTTCTTCGCCACAAACTTGACAATGCTGACGCCAATCAGCAAAATGGCGTCTTGAGTAAGGCCAAGAAAAACGTCATCATTACAATGCTGATCGCTGGTTGCATGTTTTTCATTTGCTGGTCTCCGATTCAGATGTTGCGATTGTTCTTAAGTACTGAAATCGTTAAGGGGTTTTCAACAGCAACCGTGATGGGTGCTGTCAGGGGATTGGTCATGTGTAACATGAGCGTGAATCCAGTCGTGTATTGCTTTAAGTACGAGCATTTCCGCACACAACTCAATCAACTTGCACGGAGCCGATTTGGTCGACACCGAGTGCGTCCTGGAGAGGAGTCTAACGATGTACCCTCTTTGTCCTTAGACCCGATACAAGAAACTGCAATAACACAAGCTCTGTAAAGATATCAGAATAGCTAACCGATATTCCATGGCCTTCTTGAAAGTCTGGTTCGTATCTTGATAAATTGTGTGCAGTTGATTAAATTATAATGAAACAATTGGCATGTACAATTCGATGAGTTAACTAACATGCTTGTACCCAACAAATTTGAACCGGATGTAAATGGAAATTGTCCTGTGTTCCCGGTCGAAGGTTTTTGCACGGTGTTAAAGGAACACGTTGCCTTGGATCGGTCGAGTTGGTATTTGAAAAGCGTATGTAACCGTTTGTTATAAAATGCATATGGCTAGAAAGATGTTTAACAAGTAGAATACAATGATCCACACATATTTGCCTCGAAATCGCGTGGTTTTCCTTCTACTTTGCGAACTAAAACGGTCGGCCATTTATGGGTGTCAAAAATTTGACTCCCATAAATGGCCGACCGTGTTTGTCGACAAGGTAAAAGGAAAACCACGCAATTTCGATAATACTTGTGTGGATCATTGTATTCTACTTTTAAAATATCTTTCTTATCATATGCATTCTACAACAAACGGTTACATACGCTTTTCAAAGACCAACTCGACCGATCCAAGGCAACGTGTTCCTTTAACGCCCATTCGTAGACCTACTTAGTTACAATACTGTAGAAGATAATAGTGAACGGACACTTGAAGATTTGAAATGTGTGCGCACTCACAGTAGGCTACGTCACGAGAAAGGGCCATTGCAGATTTGTCCTTAAAGAAGATGTTAGGCCTAGATAGAAGAACAAGCAGTTTCTAAATTGTCAATGGCTGTCAATGCATGTTAACTCTACCTATGTTTTCTAAGGACAGGTGTACCACAGCCCTATAGGCCTGTACGCTAAATATCTTTCATTATACTCTGAACGCCCGTTTGTATCATAAAAAGGCACAGTTACACCTTGCAACGTCACAGCTCGAGTTTTATGCCACCCAGACTGGACAACTACGGACAGCCATAAATGCAATCAAAACAGATCGCCACTGTTTTTAACATTGTTACAAAGTTTCTGAAACGTTGTGTGGATTTTGTTGAAAACAAAAATAACTCATTATGGGGTGTATTTTAATTTATTGAAAAGTTTGCAAAAATCGTGGGTTTGATGGTCAAAACATCTGTTAATTCAATTCAATTGCTTGTTTTACTAACATTCGGCCGACCATGCCAACCAAGGCTGTTTGTTTATCAACAAAAGATAGGTCTTTATCTTCCCATTACCCATATGTTATTCAAAACTGGTTTTGAATGTGGCATGTTGCAGTTAATTATCACTAATGATTTCTGTTCGTTATCATTTTGAATATAAACTGGGCATTGCCCCTTATAAGGTCGGGCGGATACGTGCTACTGTTGCTTGGCAACGCACTCAGAAGTAGTGTGATGGGCTCGACTCCCGGTCACGACATCAGTCATGTGCCCTTGAGCAAGGCACTTTAAGCATAATTGAATCGTTAAACAAGTTGGGGAGGTAGTGCATACTGATCTACATAGCAAGGCTCCTATAGGGGATGGGACCATGCCTAGCACACTGTTACAGCCACAGGAGAGAGGTGGCAACGTGCTCCAGAGTGCTAATGATACAAACAAAAATTCGAGAAAAACAAGTTTGAGTATTTACTACTTTGACGTTCTGAACAATTGACGTCATTTAATCCGCCTACTTTAATTTTCACGGTCAGCTGGGCTTAAACTTGCCTTGCGCGCCAAAACGTTTTCCCAGTGGGGATTTCAGCATCATCCAGTCTCTTCATCCAGCCTCGAGAGATGATAGATATTGCTCTATCAACGGATTGTTTTTCATGTTTTATTGACATGGATTATGGAGGGGACCTTTAAAATACACACAGATTTGTCTTAGCTTCTTATACTTGAGGGCCGAGGTGAAGTCTGCCTGCGAACACAACCAGCAAGGACTTATCACTTTGCAACCAGCAGTCTCGGTGTTGATCTTTAAAAACTAACTCTGCAGAATTTCATTTCGTTTTCATCACAGTGACAACAACGACACTCACATTGAACGTTGAGTTCATCAACATGCTGTTTGGGTGAAAGAACAAGAAGAAGAAACGACTTCTAGCAGGCAGCGATCATCAATGCTTTGAAAGCTTATATAGTAACTGCAAGTTCTGCCATTTTCGCAAGCGATGTGGTGATTTTTGTCAAGACTGTCACATAACACAGTTCACCTCCTTTTACTTCACCCGTCACCAATGATGAAATTATTATAAGGGAAGAAGCAAAGCTGATCTGAACAAACTTTGATTGGATTGTTCATTAGCAAGTGTTAGACCAATTATTGTTCATTGCTTCAAGTACGAGCATTTCCACGTGTGGCCCAACAACTTCGTCGGTTTGGAAACACGACAGTAATTATTTTGTTTTCTCGCTGAAGCACGCACTTTACTAACTGCAATACAACCTACAAAAAGGGAATAACATTCCTACTTCAAAATACTTTTGTTTGCTGAAACAATTCGTCAGGGGATGAACTAAGTCGAGCATATACCCATACATTAATGTTTAAAGACTCCTTGAACCCCCTTTGTTGGATCTCGTTAATGTCCAGTTTCTCTGAACAAAACTGTGCGAGGTTTTGTTTGGACACTTCAAAGTGACAACCATATCGTCAACAAGTTGTCGCAGATCCCGATTTACGTCTCCCATTTTTTCTAGTTACTTGTTAGTTTCTAATATTTCGTCAAGTTGTCGCAGATCCCGATTTTCGTCTCCCATCTTTCTAGTAACTTGTTAGTTTCTGAGAAAATGGAGTCCGGTTCTCTCGTCATAGCGTTCAGCATTACCATCGGATGCTCAGCCATTCTCGGAAATGGTTTGGTGATTTTCGTCATGACGGTCAGACGTGAACAGTTCAGTTCCTTCACTAACCGACTTATCCGTCACCAATCCATCATCGACTTCGTCTCTGGTTTGGTGTTTCTCCTCATAACTGGGATCAAACAAAGTTCTCTACTGACAACGTTGCAAGCAAACATCTTCGGTGAAATTATTTGTCGATTTCTTGAGTCTGAATATTTTGTTTGGGCAGTCAATGTAACATCCACGTACAATCTGGTGGTGATATCGCTGGAGCGTTTTCTTGCCACGTGCTATCCGGTCAAACACCGCAACTACTGCTCACTCTTCAAGATCAAAGTTTCAATGTGTGCTGCTTGGATCATCGGCTTTGTATATGCGCTCATATTTCTTTTCTTACACCATGTGATAAAGGGGACGTGCCGCTACAATCGTACCAATGGAAAGATCTTCGAGGTTTTTGTGTTTTGTTGGACTTTTCTCATTGAGTACATCCTTCCAGCATTCCTTATATCGTTTTCGTACGTTCGAATTCTCCTCGTTCTTCGACACAAACTTGACAATGCTAACGCCAATCAGCAAGATGGTGTCTTCAGTAAGGCTAAAAGAAACGTCATCACTACGATGCTGATCGCTGGTTGCATGTTTTTCATTTGCTGGACTCCGATGCAGATGTTACGATTGATCTTAAGTACTGATATCGTCGATGTGTTTTCCGTCAGAGGCATTTCAGACGCTTTCACGGGGTTAGTCATGTGCAACATGAGCGTGAATCCAGTCGTTTATTGCTTCAAATACCAGCATTTCCGTACACAGCTCAAGCAACTTGTACGGAGCCGATTTGGCCAAAACCGAGTACGTCCTGGAGAGGAGTCTAACGATGCGCCCTCTTTGTCCGTAGACCCGATGCAGAACACAGCAACAACACAAATGCTTTAAAATATCAGAATAAACCCAGCTATCGTGTACACATTGGACCATCTTTAGTCAAAATTAGAGTGTACAATATTGGGCAACATGTAACGTCGCCACAACTTTACTTTTCATCGCAACAGCGTTGCAGACGTTGGGCCGACATGGGTTTAACGTTTGGCAAACTCCGTCACAACATCGGACAAGAAAAAGAGCGCGACAAAACAGAAGATGGAGAGATGAACTAAGTAATTAAAAGGGCATTCCTTGGCAACAGACAGTGCATAGAGTGAAATGGAGAATTTGTGAAGAGGTTGTCCTTCTGCAGTGGAGTGAAATGGCTAGACAGACTGATTGTACAATGGTCAACCTCTGGCAAATAACGTCGCTACAAACTTTCTCATCGGAAAAACGTGGCAGACGTTGAGCCGACGTTGGACCAACGTTTGGCAACGTCGACACCTATATTGGCCAACGTCAATGTGCGTGCATCGTTCGTTCGACGAATGAGTAAAACAATAGGGACAATTAAATTTATGGTTGGCCCAACTTTAGCAACTTTTACCTTATCTTGCCCAGATCGGGCCAACGTTTGCTTGAAAATAAGTAAAATGCTTGAGGAACGTAATTTTATGTTTGTCAGATATTGGCATTTGACATCACATTGACGTCATATCCGATTTTGTTTTCATGACACGTTATGCCCGTAATAACTTATTTGGGTATAATAAGTGTATTATTATGTGTTGTTATGTTGTTTTGTATAATGCAACCAGTAGAAACTTACATTATATAGTCATATACTTCTTTTAATGCACATCATGTCTAATTCATACACACCATTATCCATAGGCCATTTTCGAAACAACGGCTTCGGCTTTGATTTCGCCTCAGGCTAGCTTGGCGCGTTTGTTTTGACACGCGCTCAGGGCTTCAGACGAGAGGACGGAGCCTGAAGCCGAATCAAAAGCCGCAGCCGTGGATTCGAAAAGGGCCATAGACTCTGTAGTGATAGTCTAAACCTTCACATTTTGCTGTTAATTATATATTGGTTTTCTGTAGCTTTGATGTACTTTTTTTTATTCTAAAGACGGAATGTAAACACAGAAGTACAAACACTAAACTGTATTATTGATAACTAAATCCTGTATATAGTATTTATTGAAAAACTTCTCAGCCCCGCATACAAAGTAACATACGTTGACGCACACAAAGTAGCATTTAATTTTTTTGTCAACGTTGACAAGGCCGATTTTAGGACACCGACGCGTTGCGACGTTACGTTGGCGAAGATAATTTCTCGAAGATTGAACAATCTAGGATGCCGACTTTAGGTTGCCCGCATTATAACTACGATATCAAATGCCTACAAATAGACGATTCAAACTAAACACAACATCCTGACATTCACACAATCTCTGATACAGACATTCAGGTCCTGTCAAACTGTTGCGTGAATTAAGCGCAATTGTGTGCCTAACGTTATTATATGGGTGCATGTTCGTAAGTTGTCACTCGTTCGAGACGCGTTTGGCATTTGGCATGCTGATATTACGTTGACGGCGTTATAACATACGTTTTGCCAACGTATAACAATAGACGACTCAAACTGTATAATATTTCCTGGCGTTGGTTACAGCCTTTGATTCCGACACTAATGACCTGTCACGTGGTTGCGTGTAGAGCCAGCGTTTGCCATTCGTATGTACGTTCGTAAGTCGACATTCGTTGAGACACGTTTGCCATTCGTTCGTGGCCAGTTTGACACAGATTAGCGGTTCGCAGGGGTTCAGTGAGGTGCGCTTGGGTATGGAATTTTGTTTTTAGAACATCTTCAAATATTTTAGCATGTGACAACAGTGATCAATAAGCAATGTATACTTTGAATGTGTGAACGTTTTGCACGTTGGGTGTTGCTTCTTCCGCTAAATACGTCGACCTTAGTCAGAGTGAAGGCCCAACGAATACACCTCCTTTCTTTAATTCTAATAAAATAGAGTAACGCCAATAAGTCACGGTTTGGCCTTCGAATCCAACATGGTCGTTACATGCCTTGCCGTTTCAGAAATGTACCTGATATTCTCGAGTCTCTTTTGGAACGTACAATTTTAACCGGAACTGGCCTTATAAGATTCGGTTTAAGCCATTGGACCCTTTCGGTACAGAAAAAAAACAAAAAAGTTCACAGATTTACAAATAACTTACAGGGTTTACAGAAGGTAGTGTGAAATACTTCTTTTGAAATATTATTCCATGAAATGCTTTACTTTTTGAGAAAACAGTAAAACAATATCAATTCTCGTTAACGAGAATTACGGATTTATTTTAAACACATGTCATGACACGGCGAAACGCGCGGATACAAGGGTGGGTTTTCCCGTTATTTTCTCCCGACTCCGATGACCGATTAAGCCCAAATTTTCACAGGTTTGTTATTTGATATAGAAGTTGTGATACACGAAGTGTGGGCCTTGGAAAATACTGTTTACTGAAAGGGTCCAATGGCTTTAAAGGGAAGGTACACGTTTGGTAATTGTCAAAGACCAGTCTTCTCACTTGGTGTGTCCCATCATAAATGCATAAAATAACAAGCCTTTGAAAATTTGGGCTCAATCGGCCATCGAAGTTGCGAGAAAATGATGAAAGAGAAAACACCCTTGTTGATCGAATTTTGTGTGTTTTTAGATAGGAATAAAAGACTTCTAGCTAGAAGTCTTTTATTATTTGAGTGAGAAATGACCTCTTTCTCAAAAACTACGTTGCTTCAGAGGGAGTTTTTCCCCACAATGTTTTATACTATCAACAGCTCTCCAATGCTCGTTACCAAGTCAGTTTTTAAGTTAAGATTTGTTTTGAGTAACTACCAAACGTGTACCTTCCCTCTAAGTGGTTTATTGCCGGTTGTTCTCGATTTCGTTTTGTTTTGCATCATTGAGAACTTATTTTAAAAACCTTTTAACTGTCCCTGTGGAATCTTAACCACGCACAGATTGTGGTTTTCTTCTGTTTTTTGTTTGTTTTGGAGGCCAGGGCACATCAATAAAACAGCCTGGAATAGGCCAAAATTAATAAAAAGCGACCGTTGTCTATACAGCGCATAAACACGTAGCAAAGATCTATTCGTGTCTTTGAAGGACGAAAACCAACGTTTCTATGCCTTTCTTGAATTGGCTGCTTTCTTTGATAGAGTCGTTGAGAATCCGTTGGGAATAAAATATTCTATTTACATTCTGGATATATTTAGGGCACCTTCACTTCATCTCATGGTTTCATTGCTGCCTTGGCTCAGACAACAAAAATCGGCTGTCTAAAACCCCAAAATATTGGATATTCTAACAACTTATCGATTTAAACAATGATATTTCTCAGACAATTTTGTGTCTAATGAATGTTTGCTTGTTTAAACATGTTGTGAAAGATACAATAATTCGCACTGTAAAGTTGCAGAATTGTTTCTTTCAAGTTTCTTCTTCGATCTCGTTAACTATTATGGCATCAATTGGTGGTTTAGCCACAGCGTTTAACGTCGCTATCGGATGCTCAGCCATTCTCGGAAACGGTTTGGTGATTTTCGTCATGACGGTCAGACATAAACAGTTCAGCTCCTTCACTAACCGACTTATCCGTCACCAATCCATCATCGACTTCGTCTCTGGTTTGGTGTTTCTCCTCACGACTGCGATCACACAGAGCTCACTTTTAAAGAAACTGAAGGAACATTTCTTTTGTGTTTTTCTCTGTAAGTTCATATTTTCACATTTGTTTGTTTGGGGTTTAGGCGTAGCATCCACGTACAATCTGGTGGTGATATCGCTGGAGCGTTTTCTTGCCACGTGCCATCCGGTCAAACACCGCAACTACTGCTCACTCTTCAAGATCAAAGTTTCAATGTGTGTTGCTTGGATCATCGGTATCACCTACTCGCTGAGGTTTTTCTTCGTGTTCAAAGTCAATGGTAGTAAGTGCGGCTTTGATCCATCCATAAGTCCTGCTGCATTGAAGATTGTGTTTTGTGTAAGTACTTTGATTGAGTACATTATTTCTGTGCTCCTTATATCGTTTTCGTACTGTAGAATAATCCTCGTTCTTCGCCACAAACTTGACAATGCTAACGCCAATCAGCAAGATGGCGTCTTCAGTAAGGCTAAAAGAAACGTAATCGCTACAATGCTGATCGCTGGTTGCATGTTCTTCATTTGCTGGACTCATATCCAGACGTTACGATTGCTACATAATATTAATGTTATAACAAACAACACAAGACAAATTAGTGACATCACTCGGGCTTTTCAGGATTTGATCATGTGTAACATGAGCGTGAATCCAGTCGTTTATTGCTTTAAGTACGAGCATTTCCGCGTACAGCTCATGCAACTTTTACGGAGCCGTTTTGGTCGAAACCAAGTGCGTCCTGGAGAGGAGTCTATGGAAGGAACAACATTGAGCAGGAAATCCCAATAAAGAAAATCCAATAGCAAAATTCTGAAACAAAGGAGAACTATAAAAAAAGAAATGACACTGAACTCTCATATTTTACAGTATAAGGGAAAATTATCCATAATTGAATCTTGAACTGTTGTCCTCTGCTCAGTTTGATGTGGTTTTCTGCCTTAAACACACAGCTTTTTATGAAAACACAGGCCCTTTTCGAATTCACGGCTTCGGCCCCAGATTCGGCTCAGGCTAGCTTGGCCCCCGCGGTTGTTTTGACAATGTGCGCGTGTTTTGCGTATACGCAATCATGGCTTCAGACGAGAGGAAGGAGCCGGAAGCCGAATCCCAAGCCGAAGCCGTGGTTTCGAAAAGGGCCGTAGAACGAGCACCTATAATCTCCACCCTCGATAGCAAAATTAGACCACCATTAGGAATTTGATGCACGATTTAAGTTGGCATTTTATTTTATCTACAATCGGGCAGTATCAAACCCAATGTCTGATCCACTTCAAATCTTCTCTGGATTGAACAAATCCAGCCATCGTAACCCCGTCTTATTAAAGCCCGGTTCATACTTCCTGCGAATGCGAATGCGAAGCGAATTTGACGTGAATTTGACGTCACACCCTCTTTTCGCAGCGATTATTCGCAAGGGAGTAGAGCAGAGGGCAACTGCTGCGAATTGTTCGTTGCGAATTTGTGACGTCAAGATTCGCTTCATCTTCGCATTCGCAGGAAGTATGAACCAGGATTTAGTCTCTGATGGATGGAAGATTGAGAAGGTCTAATGGACATCAATGCCATTTTTTTCTCTTCACTGCTATACCCCTGTCTGATTCATAAAAGATATAGGAAAGCTTTGATGCATTCACGTTTCCTCTGGGATATTCGCATTCGCAGGGAGTATGTGTGATGATATGAGAATTTTAAAACAATATCAATTCTCGTTAACGAGAATTACGGATTTATTTTAAACACATATCATGACACGGCGAAACGCGCGAGTATGTGTGATGATATGAGCATTTTACGTCACATGGCTGCCCTCGCAGGGGTTGAGCACAGTCTAACTTTGACCAGGATTTTAGAAACACGGACACTATTGGTAATTGTCAAAAACTAGTCTTCGCAGTTGGTGTATCTCAGCATATGCATAAAATAACAAACCTGTGAAAATTTGAGCTCAATCGGTCGTCGAAGTTGCGAGATATTAATTAAAGAAAAAATACCCTTGTCGCACCATGGTCACACGGTTATGTGCTTTCAGATGCTTGATTTCGAGACCTCAAATTCTAAATCTGAGGTCTCGAAATCAAATTTGATGAAAATTAGTTCTTTCTCAAAAACTACTTCACTTCAGAGGGTGTCGTTTCTCACAATGTTTTTTACTGTCAACCTCTCCCTATTACTCGTTACCAAGTAAGGTTTTGTGCTAATAATTATTTTGAGTAATTACCAATAGTGTCCACTGCCTTTAACTGTCAACAATCCATGACTCGAATAGTGCAAGATGCAAAGGAAAAACATGAATTAATCAACAGTCAATCAACTTGACTTCGTCTGTGGTCTGTGTTTCTTTTGTTTGAAATCTGGTGGGGATTTTATTAGAGAGTGAACCATGTTTGTGGCGTGTTGTTCAATCTGAAAGAAACTGCAACAATTTCTTTTGTAATACGTGAATGTTATCTGGGGTAGAAAAGCTCACACGACATTGGGATCTTACAAACTGAAAATGCATTTACAGCATTTAAACGTTTGATTCTCTTCAAACTACCAAAGTCTATGGATTCTTACAATAATAATTTAAAGGCAGTGGACACTATTGGTAATTACTCAAAATAATTATTAGCATAAAACCTTTATTGGTGACGACGAGTAATGGGGAGTTTTCGAGGAAGAAGTACTTTTCCACGAATTTGAGGTCTCGAAATCAACCATCTAAACGCACACAACTTCGTGTGACAAGGGTGTTTTTTTCTTTCATTATTATCTCGCAAGTTCGATGACCGATTGGGCTCAAATTTTCACAGGTTTGTTATTTTATGCATATGTTAAGATATACCAACTGTGAAGGCTAGTCTTTGACATTAACCAATAGCACCCAACTTAAAATAAATATTCGCTTATTTTAACATTGGGGTTCATAACTCGGAGTGGTTGGAAATGGACACAAGTCCGTCAATTTTGCTTCTTTATTCACCGACATTGTCGAGGCTGTATTTTGATCAGGCTTTCTGAAATTCTAACAAGAACCTCAACGATGAGCTAGATGTCTTAGATGGAAAAAAACATACAAAGCACTTTAAAAGATCTATTTCTGATCTATTATTGTTTTGTTCGCTCAAAATAAATACAAATTTATCAAGGGCAGATTGGTTGTAAAAAAGATTAAATCAAAGAAAAATAGTTTGGTCAGTTCCCCACTTCTCAAACACACCAAATCGTCTGACGTTTCTTTATGAATACTATATTCGTAGGCGGAGCGTCCACTATCCAAGCAGGATAGATTTGACTGTGGTTCTGGCAATTTCATGTCTTCGTCTACAAGTCTCTTATTTGCCTCGATCAGTTTCTGCTACACTCGACAAAAAACATCTCTCATGAACAATCTTTCTCAGACGGAATTGTACATTTATTTAACTACGAAACCATTACTCTTCATAAGTATGCTCATGTAGATATACAAAGACAAAGGGTTCACATCGAAAAACTGCAGTGCAGTTTCTCACAACTTTCGTTGCACTATAACACAAAGAAAGTTCCATTTCGGTAATAGCTATGGTATCTAACAACGGTTTAGATACGGTCATCAACGCCGTTATCGGATGTTCGGCCATTCTCGGAAACGGTTTGGTGATTTTCGTCATGACGGTCAGACGTGATCAGTTCAGCTCCTTCACTAACCGACTTATCCGTCACCAACCCATCATCGACTTCATCTCTGGTTTGGTGTTTCTCCTCGTGACTGGGATCAAACAGAGTTCGCTTTTTGAGGAAGTTGAGGACAATTTCGTGGGTGTTTTTCTTTGTAGGTTCATTCACTCAAACTATTTTGGTAATATTTGAATTGAATTCGAGACCTCGGCTGAGGTCATTCCTGTTCTGGCACAACATGAAGCGTCTATAATTTTGTTAATTTACTTCTGGTGAATCTAATTGATTATTGAACAAGCCGTTGTAAAAGCTGATTGTGACTGTATCGTTTGAGTGAAGTTGACAACAAAATACTGGGTTGACACCGAACAACGTCTTTGCGAGTTTACGTTTATGACGTCACATTTTGCGTTTCCATCGATGCATTCTTTTTGTTTAGACCAGTTTTCTCATTGCATGATAAAATCGGAGGGGGTAAAGGTTGACAATTCTTAAGTCTTAGAGTTTCAATCTTAAAGCCATTGGACCCTTTCGGTACAGACAAAAAAAAGTTCACAGATTTACAAAATAACGGACAGCGGACAGTATTGCATGGCGGACACAATTGCATCTGACACCGGCATCTGACACCGGCACCGTTTCTTTCCTTGTTGGAGTGTTGACCAGTTTAAGAACCAATTTTGTTTAAGTTTAACTGTAGTTTCTTCCATATACCTTTGCAAGTTCTTAAGTCTGCTTTCAATGTCGAGACATCTTATGAGGTTCCGGTTAATAGCAGGAAGCATTTTTTATGAAAGCATACAATGACCCCCCCCCCCCCCCCCCCACTCGCCTTTCATCCTTGGCTTCACTTCGCTTTTTACAATCAGTTGCAAGACAAGAGAATCATACGAATGAAACAATCAAATTTATATTTCATTCAATTATTAGCAATCCGGGCAATATAACCTCCTCTCTTTGATTGACTTCCAATTCCAATGGGACAATCAGAAAGACGTCGAATGTCATGGCTACCTTTATGGGATGCTCAGCCGCTCTTGGAAAAGGCTTGTTCGTGTTTTTCTTGTAGAATCGGACAATAATGCATTAAAACCGTACAGGACACATTTAACTTTTACCTACAAATAGCTGCAGTAAATAATGTGAAGAATGAATGCGAGCGTGCCTATGCTTTATTGTATGATTCAGGTATTTAATGGATACAACCATTAAATATCATTGGGGAATAAAATATAAGACTTAAATCCTAGCCAGGCTTAGAAGTCCGTCATTTTATCTCACGTTCTCTTGGCTGCCGGTTTGAAACACGATATTTCTTAGACAATTTTATGTCAAAGGTTGCTGTGAATTCACTCTGGAATGTTTCCTTTTATAAACATGTTGTGAAAGACACAATAGTTCACAGCGAAAAGTTGCAGAGTTTTTGTCTTTCAAGTTTCTTCTTCGATCTCGTAATGGCATCGAATAATTATTTAGCCACAGCGTTCAATGTTGCTATCGGATGCTCTGCCATTCTCGGAAACAGTTTGGTGATTTTCGTCATGACGGTCAGACGTAAACAGTTCAGCTCCTTCACTAACCGACTTATCCGTCACCAATCCATCATCGACTTCGTCTCTGGTTTGGTGTTTCTCCTCATGACTGGGATCAAACAAACTTCGCTTCTGGAGAACGTGGAGAGAAATTACGTTGGTGTTTTTCTCTGCAGGTTCATTCACTCAAACTTTTTCGTTTGGGGTTAAGATGTGACGTCCACGTACAATCTGGTGGTGATATCGCTTGAGCGTTTTCTTGCCACGTGCTATCCGGTCAAACACAGCAACCACTGCTCACTCTTCAAGATCAAAGTTTCAATGTGTGTTGATTGGATCATCGGTTTCACACATGCAATTTCGTATGTGTTCATATTCACAGCAAAGCAATCAAAGTGTCAGTTTGATCCGTACTTTTTAGGCCATACCAAACTTGAAGATGTCTGCAGCGCTATAAAGTGAGCATGTGTTGTAACGTGTTGCAACATGTTGTTTTGCTATAGCAGCACTATAGCGCTGTAGACATCTTCAAGTTCATGGCAAACATGTAGGCCAAAATGGTTGTAAAAACTAACAAATAATAATACGACACACATCAGTAGATATGACTATAGATCGTAACAACTTTTGAGAAAGTCACCTTTTAATACGTCCACCTAGGAGCAAAAATCTCCATTCTTGTAACTTTTGCTCGACGAGCACGAACGACATGAGTGCATGGACTGAGACGTTAGCAACTTTACACACAGACGCGCGTGCGCACACGCGGGGAAAAACATAACTTGCATGTAAACACCGGATTCTTTTCACAGTTCCTTGTAAGACCTACCAATGCCATGTAAAGTTTCTCTTTACTTCGGTAAATCTTACATAACTTTGGTTAACTGCAATACTTACTCTCAAAACATGTTTAGATTTGTTTACACTACAATTCAGTACATATTTTTGGCAGTGTTTTACTTAAAACCCTTTCGGTAAACAGTATTGTCCAAGGCTCACACTTCGTGTATCACAACTTCTATATAAAATAACACACCTGTGAAAAATTGGGCTTAATCGGTCATCGGAGTCGGGAGAAAATAACGGGAAAACCCACCCTTGTATCCACGCGTTTCGCCGTGTCATGACATGTGTTTAAAGTCACCTGGAAATATAAGTTTTTTTTTCTTTCAAACATAAGAGTATATGCTTACGAACAATAAAACAATGTTTTTAAGTAGTTGTTTGTCACGATTTATATGTTTAAAAAATATATAAAGTTGTTTGGGGGGCTGACTCCGCCTACCCCTTTTGTGACGTCAATCGAGGCAGACTTTGGCTGCAATGCGTATAGTAAACACACGTGCAAAGTACATGTACGTGCAAAGTACAAGTACGTCCAAGTCGTAAGTTGGTACATTTCAAAAAGTGTTTTTCTGCATTCAGCAGCAATACACCTGGTCGGCATTGCCGGGAAAAAAAACAATTTTTTTTTTTTGGAAACGTACAAACTCACGACTCGGTCCGTACATGTACTTTGCAATTGTGTTTACTCTACGCATTACAGGCAAAGTCTGCCTCGATTGACGTCACGAACAGCGCCCTCTCGGGTCGGGGTCTACTCTTAAATTTGTAGATAACATAAGAACTGATTTTTTAAAACCTTAGTTAACTGTTTATTCACATTCCACTCATTAAAACACATATATTAGTGACAAAAGCTTTATTTTGAAAAAAATACCACTTCCAGGTGACTTTAAAATAAATCCGTAATTCTCGTTAACGAGAATTGATATTGTTTAACTGTTTTCTCAAAAAGTAAAGTATTTCATGGACTAATATTTCAAGAGAAGTATTTCACCCTGTAAGTTATTTGTAACTTTGTGATTTTTTTTTCCTGTACCGAAAGGGTCCAATGGCTTTAAGTTAGGTAGTTTCTTACACAACTTTTTTTACATAACATCTTTTTACCATTTGTTTTCTGAGTGTACTTGTGATTAGAATAAAGTCACGTGTGAAAATTTCAGTTGATTGTAAGCTGGGCCAAATTTCCGATGAGAAATTAGCAAACAAAAAAATCACGGTATTTTTATAAAGAACGTCTCATCATCCACGTTTAGTGAGATAAAAAAGTCCAAAATCGCATCACTGTATAGCAGTTTTCCGTTTTTTGTCAATCCGCCATTTTCTAGTACCATACTCCACAGAATGGAGGCCCGTTTTAGTTGACCTATATAAGTAACAAGGAAAACCACACCATCATTTCAATACACATTGTATTGATCATTGTAGGCCTATACTCTTAAAATATGTTTCCAACAATATTAATTAAAAATTAACAAGCGCCTTTTAAAACCCCCAAAGTGCCTATTCTTAGGCAACGCTTCCATTGAAATGTTAGCAATGAACAAAAGGGACTTGAAACACCACCCATTAAAACACTCAAGGATGCATTACGCCCGAAGTGGCGCCACCCAGATTTTATTGTGATGATGACAACAGTGTGAATAGGGTCACTATGGGGGACTACTTCCATCCACACATTAACTCGAGAAAGTATTCACAATGGTCGGTCTCCCGTTTTTCCCAGGTCTCTTTTTTTAAACTAAAAATAAAGTTACTTCCATCGACACACCAAGCTTTTAATTTAACTTGATTTCTAGTTCAACAAAATAACAGTTCTGAGAAAATAAAACGGGAGACCGGCAAATGGGAATACTCTCTCGAGTGTGTTGACACAAAATGCAATTTAACTTTATTTTTTAGTTTAAAATAAAACAGTTCTGGATAAAACGGGATACCCACCATTGTTGTGATTACTTTCTCGAGTTAGTGTTTTGATGGAAGTAGTCCATAAAAAAGCAATTTGACCTTATTTTTAGTTGAAAAAACAGACCTAGGAAAAACACCCGGGTGAACGACAAATGGAACACTTTCTCGAGTTAGTGTTTCCATGGGAGTAGTCCATAAAATTTAATTTGACTCTATTTTTAGCATACATTTCGACAGTTTGAATCTTCAATTGTAAACATCGAAGTACGACTTAGCTCACGTCAGTTCCTTCGAAGGAAAATTTTGAAAATGCTGCCTTCATCCGAAACGTAGTATCTTGTACCTTCTTGTACGACTCTTTAAGAGCACACGAACCATACTTAGTTTTGCTGACGCACGCTACCTCTTATTTGCTATTAACTTTTGCAAAACAAATTAATGCGTCCTTGCAAACTTTAAAACTTTGCCAAACGGGTTTCTTCGGGGCAGAATTAATCAAAAAATATAAATTGAAGCACACTGGTGTGTTTATAACTGCTTCAATTTATATTTTTTGATCAAAAAAATATAAATTGAAGCAGTTATAAATGTTTATAACTGCTTCAATTCATATTTGTTGATTACATTGAAGCAGTTATAAACACACTGGTGTGTTTATAACTGCTTCAATTTATATTTTTTGATTAATTACTGCTTCAATTTATATTTTTTGATTAGTTCTGCCCCGAAGAAACCCGTTTGGCAAAGTTTTGAAGTTTGCAAGGACGCATTAATTTGTTTTGCAAAAGTTAATAACAAAAAAGAGGTAGCGTGCGTCAGCAAAACTAAGTATGGTTCTTTTTTGTCGTGTTTTAAATTGACCTTTATTATATGCTGGGAAGTGCGTTCGACAATAATTCTCAAGGAAACGTTGCATCTGAAAGTAACTATCATTGAATGACTATTTATAACGTATACGTCCAAAAGTGATGTAATTTGATATTGGTCAAAACAATTTGCAGCAGTTCGCTGAAATTATCGAGTTATTTTCAAAACTCGATAAATTTCAGCAACTGCTGCAAATTGCTCAATGATAGTTTCTTACGAGAGAATTATTGTCTAACGCACTTCCCAGCATATAATAAAGGTCAGTTTAAAACCCGAAAAAAAACATAATTCGTTTTGCTGACGCACGCTTCCTCTTAATTGTTACTAACTTTTGCAAAACAAATTAATGCGTCCTTAACTAATAAAAAATATATCAATTGAAGCAGTTATAAACACACTGTGCTTTATAATTGACGCCGAGTCGTATACAAGAAGGTACAAGGATACTACGTTTCGGATGAAGTCAGCATTTTCCAAATTTCCCTTCGAAGGAACTGACGTGAGCTAAGTCGTACTTCGATGTTCAAAGATTCCTATAACGTTCAGTGTTTTGTTTTTTCTGAAATATCATAGGATAAGATTCTGGCTGTCGATATGTATGCTCGATCGACATAACTTGTGAGTTGAATCTGCTAAAATGCTCGTATGACATTCTTTCATCACTGAACAAAACATGACAAGTTTTCCTCTTCCAGTCTTCAATGTCGCTATCGGATGCTCGGCCATCCTCGGAAACGGTTTGGTGATTTTCGTCATGACGGTCAGACGTAAACAGTTCACCTCCTTCACTAACCGACTTATCCGTCACCAGTCCATCATCGACTTCATCTCTAGTTTGGTGTTTCTCCTCATGACTGGGATCAAACAAACTTCGCTTCTGGAGAACGTGGAGAGAAATTCCGTTGGTGTTTTTCTCTGCAGGTTCATTCACTCAAACTTTTTCGTTTGGGGTTTAGGTGTGACGTCCACGTACAATCTGGTGGTGATATCGCTTGAGCGTTTTCTTGCCACGTGCTATCCGGTCAAACACCGAAACCACTGCTCACTCTTCAAGATCAAAGTTTCAATGTGTGTTGCTTGGATCATCGGTTTCACACATGCAATTTCATATGTGTTCATATTCACAGCAATACAATCAAAGTGTCAGTTTGATCCGTACTTTTTAGTCCATACAAAACTGCCAATATTTTGTTCTGAAATTTTAGTTGAGTTTTCGATTCCAATAGTTCTGATATCATTTTCTTACACTCGAATTCTTCTATTGTTGCGACACAAGTTGAGCAATGGCACAGTCAACCAGCAAGCAGACGGTGTATTGAGTAAAGCAAAGCGAAACGTCATACTGACAATGTTAATAGCTGGTATCATGTTTTTCATTTGTTGGACACCATTGGAGATGATGCGGTTTCTTGTTACTCTCGGAATTACACGGGAACCAAACGAGCTGACCAGAACGATTTTGACCGGGTTGGTCATGTGCAACATGAGCGTGAATCCAGTCGTTTATTGCTTCAAATACCAGCATTTCCGTACACAGCTCAAACAACTTGTACGGAGCCGATTTGGTCGAAACCGAGTGCGCCCTGGAGAGGAGTCTAACGGGACCTCCTTAGCCGTATTACCGATACAACAGACTGCAACAGCATCTGTAAGCTAAGAACCGACATCCGACAGCAATTTGGTTTTGGATGCTAGCATTGGTCCATGGTCTCCTTGTCAGATTGTGTAAACGGTTTCTTCATAACAGTTTCTCTTAACCCACACAACTGATCGTATGGTGCGTTGGACACTGATGTTTTTGGATCTAACGGAAAAACTAATACAACTAGAACAACTTGACATTCGAAGACCATTTGACATCACTTTGATGGAGGAAATTCCGTTTTCGGGGTCCAAATCAACTGCATCCTTAAACAGCAATCTGGATTCACAATGGTCGGTCTCCCGTTTTTCCAGAACTAAAAATCAAGTCAAATTGCTTTTTATTATGTGAACCTTGAGCGGACTGCTACGAGTTGCTTTGAATTCACTTTCGGACTACGTTATGGATGTACATGTACATCCAATCACAGTTTCTTTCATTTGAACACACTCTTCCCATCGACAAAAATTAATTCATTTTAATGACGCACGCTACCTCTAACATTGAAAACTTAAGTTTCTTTTGAGCGGAATTCATCGAAGCCGATGAATTGAAGCAATTAATACAATATTGCTTTTTAATTGACATCCAATTTTTCTGTTCTGAAGAGTCTTATGAAAAGGTACAAGGTTGCTACGTTTTGGATATAAAGTCAGCATTTTCTGCATTGGCCGTTAGAGATACTGACGTGAGCTTAGTTGCACATTCGTGTTTGAAGACTCATAACACCCTGCCTTGGTTTTTCGAATACGATAAGGATCGACATTTTCGAAGAGAATGCCGTATACAAGTTAACATGAAACTCATACATGCTCGATCTTGTGAGGTGATCCTGACACTATAAAATATACCACAGTCGTATAAAGTTCTACAATCAGATACTGTTTGAGTTTAAGTAATAGCTGGACTTTAAAATAAAAATGGCAACCGTTCATCTTGCTGCAGCGTTCAACGTCGCTATCGGATGCTCAGCCATTCTTGGAAACGGTTTGGTGATTTTCGTCATGACGGTCAGACGTGAACAGTTCAGTTCCTTCACTAATCGACTTATCCGTCACCAATCCATCATCGACTTCGTCTCCGGTTTGGTGTTTCTTCTTATAACTGGGATCAAACAGAGCTCGCTTCTGGTGAATTTGGAGAGAAACTTCTTTGGTGTGTTTCTCTGTAAGTTAATTGTTTCATATTTATTTGTTTGGGGTGTATGCGTAGCATCCACGTACAATCTGGTGGTGATATCGCTTGAGCGTTTTCTTGCCACGTGCTATCCGGTCAAACACCGCAACTACTGCTCACTCTTCAAGATCAAAGTTTCAATGTGTGTTGCTTGGATCTTCGGTTTCACTTATTCGCTTAGGTTTTTCTTCGTCTACACAATCGATGGGAGTAAGTGCGGCTTTGATCCATCCATTAGTCCTGCTACGTTGAAGATTGTGGTTTGTGTCAGTATTTTCATTGAATATATAATTCCTGTGATCTTCATATCGTTTTCGTACGTTCGAATACTCCTCGTTCTTCGACACAAACTTGACAATGCTAACGCCAATCAGCAAGATGGCGTCTTCAGTAAGGCTAAAAGAAACGTCATCGCCACAATGCTGATATCTGGTTGCATGTTTTTCATTTGCGGGACTCCGATGCAGGCGTTTCGTATACTCTATACCACTGGTGTCCTGACTTCATCAACACCTTCACTAGACTTTTTAAACCAAACATGTTAAACATTAGTCATGTGTAACATGAGCGTGAATCCAGTCGTTTATTGCTTCAAGTATGAGCATTTCCGTACACAGCTCAAGCAACTTGTACGGAGCCGATTTTGTTGGAACCGAGTGCGTCCTGGAGAGGAGTCTACCGATGCGCCATCTTTATCCATTAACCCAACACAGCAGACCGAAACCAGGCCATTGTAAGTTCTTCATTCATCATAATCCAATGTTATCCAAGTAGAGTAAATGACAAGCTCTGCAAGTCGCTGTTGCGTATGATGATTTCCGCAATAGTCACCGTTTTTATGCAAACAAGAACATTGAAGCTGAAGATATCATCTCACTACAAGTTGTTTGTATTGGGTGGGTTCAAACTATTGAGAGAATTATAAAGAGACAATATTCTTCAAAACAGAAAGAATATTTATTTTTCTCATTCACTGCTTGTTTGGTTTCGGCCGAATTGAGACGTTAAAACGTAAAGTCAGCTGTTTGTTCAATTTGTTGATCTACTATATGCCAACATCGTTTTGCGAACAATGAACTGTTGTACCTCTTCCGCACTCCATAGACAAAATGCACTCTATCCAAACATTTGTTGAATGAAAAAGTTTAATCATCATAATGTCAGCTGTTTTTCATACGTAATCTAGTTACGGTAATTGGGTTACATTTTGAACAATGGATTGTTGTACCTCTGTGGTACTCCAAACAATTTGTACACGACCCACGCAAAGCAATTTTAGCACAATCAGAGAAAATAGGATGTATAATGACTACTATAGCGACAGAGGACATTATTATAGTCTTGTGGTTTGAATATGTGCATGTTTTGATAGTTTGTACCCCGGAATTTCTGAAAATGTGTTGTTGAGTTTGATGTAGAAGACAATTAGGCTCTTCATTTTTCGTCTTGTAATGTATTTAACCACTTTGTCGGTAATTTAGTTCGTATCTATGGTTGGTAAAAAAGCACCAGAGTAATTTAAAATGGGCTTATAATCTCACTTTAATAATGGACCGTTTTGTGCACTACATTAGAGAGAAAATCGCGGGCGTAGCCTCTTGAAAAAGCTGTAAATGCCCAAGTTCGAATACTCCTCGTTCTTCGAACATGACAATGCTAACGCCAATCAGCAAGATGGTGTCTTCAGTAAGGCTAAGAGAAACGTCTTAATGACGTTGCTGATCGCTGGTTCTGTGTTTCTCATTTGTTGGACGCCCGTCGAGATGTTTCGTCTACTCTTTGCCATTCATGTCCTGAATTCCTCAACACCTTCTCTTGGATTCTTTTACCAACAGTTATAACATTTGTCATGTGTAACATAAGCGTGAATCCAGTCGTTTGTTGCTTCAAGTACGAGCATTTCCGTGCACAGCTCAAGCAACTTGTACGGAGCCGATTTGGTCGAAACCGAGTGCGTACTGGAGAGGAGTCTACCGATACGCCATCTTTATCAATTAACCCAACACAGCAGACCGAAACCAGACCATTGTAAGATCTTCATTATATGCAGCTTCATCATTTACAATGATACCCAAGTCGAGTGAGTTCCGCAAGTCGATGTTGCGTATCATGATTTCCGCAAAATTCACCGTTTTTATGCAACAAGATCTCTGAAATTGAGAATATCACCTCTACAAGTTGTTTGCAAGGTGAGTCTATACTAATTGAGAGAATTAAAAAGAGTCGATTCTTCAAAACTGTAAGAATATCTCATTTCTCATTAAGTCCTTGTTTGGTTTCGGCCGAATTGAGACGTTATAAACATCAAGTCCGCCGTTTGTTCGTTACGTGTCATCGATCTATTATGACATCATCGTTTTGCGAAAAATGAACTAATGTAGGCCTACCTCTTTCGCACTCCATACACAAATGTGCACTCTATACTACAGTGAATTATTAGAGGTAGAATAAAAATGTTAATTAACATTATGTCCGCTGTTTTTTATACATAATTTTAGTTAAAGACAGTTGACACTATTTGGTAAAACTACATTGCTTCAGAGGGATTCGTTTCTCACAACGTGTTATCCTTTCAACAGCTCCCCATTACTCGTTACCAAGTAAGGTTTTATGATATTAATTACCAATAGTGTCCACTGTCTTTAATGTAATTGGCTAACACGACGAAAACGACTCATTGAACAATGGATTAATGTACCCCTTTGGTACTTTAAACAGTATGTACACACTACAAACCAAAAGCAATTTTAGCACAATCAGAGAAAAGAGGCTGTATATATAACAATTGGCTTTTTATTTTTCGTCTAGAAAATGTTTTCAACCACTTTGCCAAGGCATTTATTCGGCAGTATTTATATTCAGTTTAAAAAGCACAAGAGATTCGTTTGAAAAAACCGTATAGATCAGGCTTTAATATCGGATCGTTTGGTCCACTATGTGAATATTATGTGTCTGCATTATTTTTTGTTAGATGTTTACTCACAGATAATTGTAAATAATTGGGGTTTAATTTGGTTCATTTGTAGTAATAGGTAACACGACGCGAATTAATACTTGATGTCATGATCACGTGACTTTATATCTGAGCCTGAGAAATCAAGTGACAAATTCACCCAACTTTAGCAATAATTATTGAAATTGAGTGTTCTTGGATGACATTTCTAGTCAAATCAAGTCTTCATTACCGCCCTAAAATCAAAACGAGGAGGAAGTGTCTCTTCATAAGAACACCCCCACAAGAGGGCGGTCTACAAATAGACACATGTTGCAACGTAGTGCATCACGTTAATCTTACCTAGCAACATACTTTTAAAAACATTGACAATTCTCTCAGCCTCAGATAGCACATTGTGTATAAAAGTGTTATTTTTTCACAGTTGTAGTTTGTTTGCATAAGTAAGTCTGCTGCCACCTAGTGTCAACGAATTTCTGACATAAGGTACTCTCTTTGCTCAGCCCAAACTGGCCTAGACATATTCTATTACGTCACACTTCGAGGCTCGTGAAAACCGCCAGAGACTGGCCTCCAGCCGTCGGGTATCTCCACGTTTCACCTATACATTAATTTTCAGAGAGATAATTCTTACATGCAAGTGCATTGCATGTACATGCATGTACTGTGATTATACACATTGTGTACACAGCATGCAGACGACCGAAAATTAAGCTTTCCATATCTGTGTTTTGCATGGTCTGTGACGTCACTGCATATTAGTCACTGCATTGTATCCAATGGAATTACTGGCTCTGAATAGAAAGTACCTGTCTTGATCCGTGCGGATAAAGACATGGGCCCAGTCTAAGCCCAAACTAGCCTGGACATCAATACGTCACACTTCGAGGCTCGTGAAAAACGCCATAGAGTGGCCTCTAGCGTTGGTCAATCCCCGTCGATCTTCACATTTCACCAAGATTCATAATATGCAGACGACAGCAATATGCAGCTGCCAAAGCTCACTTCGGACCCATCAGAACACAGATATAAGCTTACGTCACTGCACGTTTAATCAATGAAATCATAGCATCAAATGAAATCAATTGCTGGTTCTGAAAAGGAAGTCCCCGTATTTATCCTTTCGTCGGGCCTTTGGATGGGGCGCTTGGACGGTGTGAGGGCGCTCTTTAACACGGACTTTGCGCTCACGGCTCATTACAGTTAAAATCTTTACAGGGTGCACCGTAAAGGTATAATTTAGCGGTAAGCAATGTAAAGGATGATCTCGTTGCTCACTAGTAAACATGATGAATCAAGATATATTTTTGCACACTCAGACCAACTGAGTAGACAGCAACAAGAAACTCACAGTTCTGACTTACCGACTCAGAAATTGATAATAATATGGTGTTTGACAAAGGAAAATAAACTAAATGGACATGCCTTTTCACTGCCCTATGCCTTAAATAAGGTTCATATTTATCACATGTATTATAGTGCTAAAGGCACTGGACACTATTGGTGATTACTCAAAACGATTGTTATCATAAAAACGTACAAGGTAACGAGCAAAATATAGAGCTGTTGATAGTATAAACATTGTGAGAAACGGCTCCCTCTGAGGTAACGTAGTTTTTGAGAAAGAGGTACTTTCTTACTCAAATAATAAAATACTTTAGCCTGGAGTTTTTTATCATGCATCTGAAAGCTATGCAACAAGGATGTGCTTTGTTTGCATTATTTTTTTTGCAAGTTCGATTACCAATTGAGGCAAAATACACAGGTTTGTTACTTGATGCAATGTTAGGATACACAAAGCGAGCATTGGTCTCTGACAGACATTTACCTTACGTGTCCAATGCATGTAATACTCAGCTGTAGCTGTATAAACATTTCAAATGGTCAAAATACTAAACAAACTAAACAATTGACTTTTTGCACAAAATGAAACAGCTATTCCGTCAATTTACTTCATGTTCCGATTCTACAAAGTATATTTTTTTGTGAAAACTTGCCGAAACTATTCATTCACGAAGTTCTATATGATAAAGTTAAAAAGTTTCAAAAATTTACAGTAAAATTTTGTAAGCCCTTTCGTAAGCATTCGCAAGCATTCGTAACATTCGCTAGCAATCGCTTCATTTGTTTGAAATTGTTAGTAAGCTCAGTCGCGACGTGCGCAACGTTCGTTGCCTATTTGTAAGGCATTGGCTAGCATTGTCAAGCGTTGGTAAAGCATTCATCATATATTTTTAAGGAGAGGTCGAGAGACGACCGAGGGGTGACCAAGATGAAAAGATTCACCGTCCAATCGCAACTGTTTGGCGAATTCACCGCGAAGGCAAACAATTTTATTCGCAGTAATTTATTCCTAATCGCAAGGATATTCGCCACATTTTGATTGAGTGATCTTCGAAAAGAGGTGGAGAATGACTAGTGAACGTTCCGAAATTGTTGCCAACGCTTGTGAAAAACGGCGAATGTTGCGAAGTTTGAGCGATTGTCAAATAATTGATAATTCCATTCGTAAGCCCATTCGCTAGCATATTTTCCCCAGTGTGAGAGTAGCATAAGACCTCGTTATTAATGTTCTATAATGGAGACCTTCGCAACAACTTTCTCTCAAGCTACGAATTTTGATAACCAAAGGTGTCCAGCAGTGTCTTTAACGCAGAGTGTGTGTGTGTGTGTGGGGGGGGG
Source organism: Asterias rubens (assembly GCF_902459465.1). Classification (NCBI taxonomy): domain Eukaryota; kingdom Metazoa; phylum Echinodermata; class Asteroidea; order Forcipulatida; family Asteriidae; genus Asterias; species Asterias rubens. Next base: position 16,258,839 of record NC_047064.1, on the reverse strand, counting down.
GGGGGGGCTTCTTTAGTAATCACTTTTCATTTTCCGAGTCGGGTAATTGGCAATTTGAGTATGGCAGCAAGCAAATCTGTGGATATTGACATATATAGGAGTTTGTAGAAATAGAAACGTTGACGTAAATGAGGGGGACATGAAGTATTGAAACTCAAAACTGTACTCGATCAGGAAAACAAAAACTGTTTCCAAGACAACCAGTTATTGACGTATGAAGAAAAACACTATCATGCTGGCTTTCTTGCGTTTAAATCAGCCGACGACACCTTCAATACTTCTTCTCGCGTATGTCGAGAAAAAAAAACGTTTTAAATTCAGAGGCTTGGGCATGGAGACAGGCGATAAATAAAATATGGACATGAATATGAGGCTAAACTTTTCCTTTTTGTTTTGTTTCTGTCCTGTATTAAGGCATCGCTCCTCAAGCTCTGCTTTTCGGCGTTTGCCCCCATTATGACCATTCTGTATGCCTCTTTTGTAAGTTTAGTTGATACATAATATTTGTCTTTCTGTGAAATTTTTCTAAAATCTTTATTCCCAACAGCGCCGTCTTTCGTTGGACCAAACAGAGCGCTGTTGGGAATTCCCCAAAAAGTTCGCGCCATATGATTTTTACAAATTGTAAACTTTGATTTATTGTAATTTAATGCCAGATGACGCCATTGTGACGTAATTGAGTCTGTGGTGTCTTTATACTAAGGTTCAACTATCTGTTGAGTTTTAATGTCAAATCAATCTCAATCTTGAGTTATTCCGTAGATAAGCTCGAAAGTTGTTTTCTGATGAACAAAAAACGAAGGCCAGGTCGTTACCCGACCCGAAACTTAAAATCGTACGACTTTGGCTTTAACTTTTCAAATGTTGCCCAAGTCTTTATCTATCCGATGCCTAAGTATGAACATCATAGCTTTTATATTCGGTGAGATACAGTAACAAGCAAAATGGTAATTTGTTCAACTTTAAAAACCTTGTCATGACGTCATCAATGACGTCATCATTCCAAAAAAGTGGCGGTTTCATCTACTCACTATTGCCTATGTACATACTTTTGTTTAAATTTGCTGGAGAAGGTTCAGAGAAAGAACGAGAGAAAAAACCCAGGACAATAACAATAGTTAGCCGAACACCTAATAGCAATAGTTGTTCGGCTGTTAGCCGAACACCTAAAAACAGAACAATAGCAATAGTTGTTCGGCTGTTAGCCGAACACCTAAAAACAGAACAATAGCAACAGTTGTTCGGCTGTTAGCCGAACACCTGAAAACAGAACAATAGCAATAGTTGTTCGGCTGTTAGCCGAACACCTAAAAACAGAACAATAGCAATAGTTGTCCGGCTGTTGGCCGAACACCTAAAAACAGAACAATAGCAATAGTTGTTCGGCTGTTAGCCGAACGCCTAAAAACAGAACAATAGCAATAGTTGTTCGGCTGTTAGCCGAACACCTAAAAACAGAACAATAGCAATAGTTGTTCGGCTGTTCAGCTAAAAACATAACAACAACAATAGTTGTCGGCTGTTAGCCAAACACCTATAAAAGAAGAAGAAGAATTATTAAGAAAAACTCAAACAAAAACGAACAAAAATAAGAGGTGTTACGTGCTGAATGCCCGAACACCTAAAACCTAAAAAAAAACAAAAAAAAACGAACAAACACAAGAGGTTGACATTGTGAGTTAGAGCAAGGCAGACGATTCTGAGTCATGGTGAATTTACAAGGCTTTGCGAAAAGGGCACTTTACAAACTCTTATGCGCGTGGGGGTATTAAGCAGAGGAAAACTACCACTGGGCTTAGTTTCACAGCATCCAGTTGTTTACTGTGTGATTCTTGAGCGGCACTCGCTGCTTACTATACTGCTTATAACTTTTATCCAAATTTCACGACTTTTGCGACATTGGGTTGCCGTTGATATCCAAGTTTCAAAGGTAGCTAAACTCTCTGATCATATGGAGCCATCTGTTCTTTGTAGCAAAGTTCGCGCTGTCCCTACGCACGTCACTACTACACAAGCCATCCTTGCGCGAACTTGACATACACGTGAAGTTTCCAACCCCCCTCCCTCCCTGCAGCCTGCCAATCTGCATTTTGTGTACTTCCTGTGGATTAATCCAGCACTTATGCTACTCTTAAAATGTGGAGATTATGCTAACGAATGTGCTTACGAATGGAAATATTTGCCAATCGCTCAAACTTCGCAAAATCCGCCGTGTCTTCGTAAGCTTTGGTAACAAATTCGGAACGTTCACAAGTAATTATTCACCACCTCCTTTACGAAAATCGGTCAATTTAGAAATTTCAGCGAATGATGTGAAGACGGTCATTCGCCATCGATTTTCGGTTACAACGTACATATATTACAGTGTACTAGCGGGATGCCGCGCTTCGCGCGGCACCCCGCTAGATGAGGAGGATTCTAGTATAAAAATGTTGTAAAAGGTAATGTGGGGGCAAGGGAGGTATTCTTACAGGTAATAATAATTCAGTTACACTTGGCAAAATGTACATCCTGAGTCCCGCCCAAACTGCTTTCATTATAGTTACGAACTTTGTGAAACATTTGCCTTGTTATTTTGAGCGTATGACGTCCAGTTTGGTTAATTTATATGGAGATGGGCCAATCGGACAATGTATAACACGCTGAATTTGGAATCACGGATTGAGTGGTCTAAGTCTGGTCTCCCCCTCATCAATTATCACCGCTGCTAATAGCAGAGTCACCGATAGCCACGGATTTGAGTGGTCTAAGTCTGGTCTCCCCCCCCCTCATCAATTACCACCGCTGCTAATAGCAGAGGAGAAATCCGACTAAAAAGGCTTGTATGAAAGTGGTACCCTCTTTTAAAACAAACTCATAATCACAGCCACTAATAGCCGCGGAATTTATCTGACTGAAAAGGAAGCTTCGAAGAAGTTCTGGTATACAGCAGATAAAAAAAAACGCGCCAGTTGGTATGGACTTTAACGACAAAGTCAATTTCTGCAAAATTGTATTGAAAACAAATGTATTTAATGATTGGTTGCTATAACTGTTGAATGATTTTTGCTTTGTTTCCAATGACGTGTACACGATTTTAGAATCTAAGGCCCCATTCATCGTGATTTATTGAGCGTACGTCCAACGACGCATACAAAGTTGTCTGAGCACCAAACAAAGCGAGTTTTCGGAACATGCTGTGCAACATCTTATCTACTGTTTTTACCACCGCTTTTGGGAGAAACAGAGCGTCGGCCTCATTAATTTTTAGTTTATTCTCATACCAATTAATTCTCATGTAAACTTTCTGGTCAACATCCGCCGGGGCGCGCGCCCCGCGTGACGAAGTCCCCTGATAAAACATCCAATTTTATATGTTATCATAATTATCTGTGAAACCCTATACAAACTAAAATAATAGAAACGGTAATTTTATTGGTCTTTAATAACTACTCCTACATTCTCTCACTTAATTCACTTTCAGACAACATTTGCCTAGTTATTTTGAGGGTTTGTATGCCAGCTACCCCTACATCCTCTCACTTAATTCACTTTCAGAAAACATTTGCCTTGTTGTTTTAAGGGTTTGTAGGCCAGTTTGGTTAATTTTGTATGGAGAAATTCGTAAAAAGTACCCGATTCAGCTGCACATGAGGGCTCTTTCGATAACAAAACCTGGCGGCCGATTGCCTAATACAAAACGGATTTGGCAAAATCTACATCCTGAGTCCGGACCAAACTGCGTTCTAACAATTTTGTTGCTTCAGAACTTTGAATAGAATGTTCGTTTACAGCTTCAAAACAGCCGTTGATGTTTCACAAAGTTCGTAACTATGAAAGCATACTATTCTTAAATGGTGATTTCATATCCTCTTTTGTAGGTGTAACTGGCAACACCTGTACAATGTATATGAAAAGAATCAGTAATGTATTTACTTTCTTTTTGAAAATGTTTCAACTTTTGCGTGTATACGTTCTGTGTGTGGGGTATGACAATATGGACTGTACGACTAATGGTGCAGAGTTAAATGGAACAAATAAAGTTTCACAATGGGTTGCTGTTTGATGCGTTTAAAAAATGCTGAAAAGTTGGGTAGGCCTACATGAGTGACTTTATTGTAATAAACACATATGTCACAGATGCATGTATTAAAGCCTAATGTTTTTAATTTAACACGCGAAATTAAACCACCTTGTACAAAATGGTATATACACAATGCCATTTACCCCTCTGCGAAACATCAATGAGTCACTCTGGAATGTTAATGGGAGTCCGAGGTTGCCACCCACTTCAAACCTAAAGAGGTGGCTCTGTGTGTAGCCTACAGCTCCCCCCCCCCGACTTCCCCTTCGACCAACAGGTGGCCCATATCAAAACCAGACAACCATACATGTTAGGAGATATCGCTCGTGACTCCAGCCAATCAGACAACTCGTAAGAGGGAGTTCGGTTCAAGGTTTTGTAGACTTGCAACCCGACGTCTGTAACGACACAACCGTGTTGGATTCCACAAGGATGCCATGCCACTGGACCTTATAATTTTCAATCCAAGATGGCGCGGGTTACGCTTTTAATAGTATAGATGTACTTCCAATGATGTTTTATGTGTGTTAACATTCCCTAATGTTTTGATCACTGCGGTTCGTACAGATTTTTTTTCAGACAGACTGTCGCTCATTTTAACATGTAGTGAAGGTCAATATGGATTGCAATGATAGCATGAACATCTGACGTCACACTTCGAGGCTCGTGAGTATCGCCATCCAATCCCCATCCAGGGTCGTGGCCATTCGATAAAGGCCCTAGCCTAGTCACTACTCTTTTGTTCCCATTCATAAATGCCTTTTTGTTTAAAAGGCGTAAAAAAGTAAGAAACTATGTAAAACTTATCCGTTTTCCGACGTCTTTGAGCTCTGTACGTGTGTTGCATTTTTATGACTGAGACAGTTTTCGAACATGCATTTGTGCGAGTAATTAGTCTTGGTGCTAGACTTTTCTCGTTTTCCTTTCACACACAGCGCGGCCAACTCACCAACAGCGCCCGCATCGTCCGTAACGAGAAACGTCTTGCACCAAGACTAGCGCGTATTATGCATCTAAACGTATCCGAAAACAACCGGTTAAAAACAGCCCCAGGTGGTCTTTATCCACCGTTTAACACCCCACGTGACGCGCTCTCCACCAATAGGAATAGCGAAACTGTCTAAGGTATTTATGAATATTGATATAAAAGAGACTCGGTTGTTTGACCACCAATTATTTCGTTGACGATATTTCGTCGATATATCTTCTTGAATGTTTGCTCATGTGTTGTGAAAGACAGAATAATTCACACAAATAACCCACAGAACTGTTTCTTACAAGTTTCCTCTTCGACTTTTATAAATCTAATATGGCATCAAATGGTGGTTTAGCCACAGCGTTTAACGTCGCTATCGGATGCTCAGCCATTCTCGGAAACGGTTTAGTGATTTTCGTCATGACGGTCCGACGTGAACAGTTCAGCTCCTTCACTAACCGACTTATCCGTCACCAATCCATCATTGACCTCATCTCTGGTATGGTGTTTCTCCTCATGGTTGGGATCAAACAGAGCTCACTTCTGGAGAATTTTGAGAGAAATTTATTTGGTGTTTTTCTCTGTAGATTCATTCACTCAAGTTTTTTTGTTTGGGGTTTAAGTGTGACGTCCACGTACAATCTGGTGGTGATATCGCTGGAGCGTTTTCTTGCCACGTGCCATCCGGTCAAACACCGCAACTACTGCTCACTCTTCAAAATCAGAGTTTCAATGTGTGCTGCGTGGATCATCGGCTTTACACATGCACTTACATATGTGTTCATATTCACAGTTGAGCAATCAAAGTGTATGTACGAGTGGTTCTTTTTACACATTAGCAGAGTCCCACTCTTTTGTTCTTCATTTTTAGTTGAGTTCACTATACCAGTAGTTCTGATATCATTTTCTTACAAACGAATTCTTCTTTTGTTGCGACACAAGATGATTAATGGCACAATCAACCAGCAAGCAGATGGTGTATTGAGTAAAGCAAAGCGAAACGTCGTAATGACAATGTTAATAGCTGGCGTTATGCTTTTCATTTGTTGTACACCATTGGAGATGATGCGGTTTTTGTATTGTTTCGGAATTACGGGGGCACCAACCGAGTTGGTCAGAATAATTTTGACCGGATTGGTCATGTGCAACATGAGCGTGAATCCAGTCGTTTATTGCTTCAAATACCAATATTTCCGTACACAGGTCAAGCAACTTGTACGGAACCGATTTGGTCGAAACCGAGTGCGTCCTGGAGAGGAGTCTAACGGGACCGCATTAGCCATATTCCCGGTACAGCAGACTACAACAGCAACGGTAAGCTAAGAACCGAAATCTGGCAGCAATTTGCTTTTGGATGTTAGCATTGGTCCACACTACAACTTTGTACCACCCGTAACAACTGTGTTTTGGTATCCTTGTCAGTCTAAATGAATTTTTTCAAAACAGTTTCTCGTATCTCACAGAACTGAGTAGGCGTGAGAATTATTGCATTGCACACTTCCCATCAGTATAGGTCTTTTTGAACACGACAAAAACTTTAATTCATTATGCTGGCGCATGCTACCCCTAACTCTTGCAAAATCACTCTTCAAGATCAAAGTTTCAATGTGTGTTGCTTGGATCTTCGGTTTCACTTATTCGCTGAGGTTTTTCTACGTCTACACAATCAATGGGAGTAAGTGCAGCTTTGATCCATCCATTAGTCCCACAGGATTGAAGATTGTGGTCTGTGTCAGTATTTTCATCGAATATATAATTCCAGTGATCTTCATATCGTTTTCGTACTGTAGAATACTCGTCGTTCTTCGACACAAACTTGACAATGCTAACGCCAATCAGCAAGATGGTGTCTTCAGTAAGGCTAAAAGAAACGTCATCACTACGATGCTGATCGCTGGTTGCATGTTTTTCATTTGCGGGACTCTGATGCAGACGTTTCGTATACTCTATGCCATGGTGTCCTGACTTCCTCAACACCTTCACTATATATTTTTTTAAACCAAACATGTAAAACATTAGTCATGTGTAACATGAACGTGAATTCAGTCGTTTATTGCTTCAAGTACGAGCATTTCCGTGTACAGCTCAAGCAACGTGTAGGGAGCCGATTTGGTCGAAAGCGAGTGCGTCCTGGAGAAGAGTCTACAGATGCGCCATCTTTATCCATTAACCCAACACAGCAGACCGAAACCAGACCATTGTAAGATCTTCATTATATGCAGCTTCATCATTTACAATGATATCCAAGTCGAGTAAATGACAAGTTCCGCAATGACAATGTCGATGTTGCGTATCATGATTTCCGCAAAATTCACCGTTTTTATGCAACAAGATCTCTGAAATTGAGAATATCACCTCTACAAGTTGTTTGCAAGGTGAGTCTATACTAATTGAGAGAATTAAAAAGAGTCGATTCTTCAAAACTGTAAGAATATCTCATTTCTCATTAAGTCCTTGTTTGGTTTCGGCCGAATTGAGACGTTATAAACATCAAGTCCGCCGTTTGTTCGTTACGTGTCATCGATCTATTATGACATCATCGTTTTGCGAAAAATGAACTAATGTAGGCCTACCTATATCGCACTCCATACACAAATGTGCACTCTATACTACAGTGAATTATTAGAGGTAGAATAAAAATGTTAATTAACATTATGTCCGTTGTTTTTCATACATAATTTTAGTTAAAGACAGTGGACACTATTGGTAATTGTCAAAGACTACTCTTCACAGTTGGTGTATCTCAACATATGCATAAAATAACAAAGCTGTGAAAATTTGAGCTCAATCGGTCGTCGAAGTTACGAGACAATAATGAAAGAAAAAACACCATTGTCACACGAAGTTGTGTGCTTTCAGATGCTTAATTTCGAGACCTCAAATTCTAAATCTGAGGTCTCGAAATCAAATTCGTGAAAAAACCTTCTTTCTCGAAAACTACATTACTTCAGAGGGAGCCGTTTCTCACAACGTGTTATTCTATCAACAGCTCCCCATTACTCGTTACCAAGTAAGGTTTTATGATAATAATTGTTTTGAGTAATTACCAATAGTGTCCACTGCCTTTAACTTAATTGGCTAACACGACAAAAACGACTCATTGAACAATGGATTGTTGTTCCCCTTTGGTACATGAAACAGTTTATACACACTACAAACTTAAAGCAATTTTAGCACAATCAGAGAAAAGAGGCTGTATAATGTCTAACGACAGAGGGCGTTTGAATATTAAACATTTTTAGTAATTGGTACTTGGGAACTCTTGAAAATGTGTTGAGTTTTGGTGAAAAAAAAAAAACAATTGGCTTTTTATTGTTCGTCTAGAAAATGTTTTCAACCACTTTGCCAAGGTATTTATTCGGCAGTATTTATATTTAGTTTAAAAAGCACAAGAGATTCGTTGGAAAGAACCGTATAGATCAGGCTTTAATATCGGATCGTTTGGTCCACTACGTGAATAATATGTGTCCATATTTTTGTTAGATAGATATTACTCACGATAATTGTAAATAATAATTGGGATTTAGTTTGGTTCAGTTTTAGTAATAACGTAACACGACGGGAAGTAATACTTGATGTCGTGATCACGTGACTTATCTGAGCCTGAGAAATCAAGTGACAAGAGTTAGCCCAACTTTAGGAACAATTATTGAAGTGATGACATTTCTAGTCAAATCAAGTCTTCGTTACCGCCCTAATCAAAACTAGGAGGAAGTTTCTCTTCATAAGAGTTCTCACGAGAGGGCGGTCTACAAATAGACGAATGTTGCAACGTGGTGCATACCGTTAACCTTCCCTTAGCACTCAATGCTTAATGCTGATGATTTAAAAGCATACTTTTAAAACATTGAAAAGTCTCTCGGCCTCAGATAACACGTGTTATTTTGCCACAGTTGCATGATCACGCCATCAATTTGCTTTATAATTAATAATCTTGTTGTAGTTTGTTTGCATAAGTCTGCTGCCACCTAGTGTCAAAAAAATGTCTGACATAAGGCACTCTCTTCGCTCAGCCCAAACTAGACTGGGCCCTTGTCTTTATCCACAATGACAAAGACAGGTCCCCGCCGCTAGATCCAGCAATTCCATTGTATACAATGATATCATTGGATACGTGCAGTGACATGAGCTTTCCATGCCCAAACAGTACATGCAGTACTGCCGCATGATCGTCGCGTATCTCTGGGTGCGTTCGTTTAGCTTCCCTTGGTCATCCCCGGTCTGCCATGGTGCGTTCGAATAGCTTTTGACGTCATTCTAGGGGCTCACCCGGGTCAACCCCCAGTGCCCTGCTTGTGGAGTGGGTCACTTGGGGGCTGGCCCCAGGTGAACGATGTCACTACAAGAGCGGTGAGTGGTCGTTCGTTTAGCTCTTGTCAGGGGCTCACCCGAGTGAGCACCACAGGGTAGACGCACAATGTGAAATGAGGGAGGTCAACGGTCGAACTACACGCCGGTTTTTTATGCCGGTCTCTGGCGTTATTCACGAGCCTCGAGGAATGACGTCAGACGTTCAGGCTAAGCCCAAACTGGCCTAGACATTTTATGTTACGTCACACTTCGAGGCTCGTGAATAACGCCAGAGACTGGCATCCAGCCGTCGTGCATCTTCACCTTCCACCTATACATTAATTTAACAGAGAGATACGTAGTCAACATGCATGTACTGTGATAATACACATGTATACACAGCATGCAGACGACCGAAAGTAAGCTTTCCATTATCATTGGGTGCGTTCGTTTAGCTTCCCTGGGTCGACCCCGGTCTGCCCCCGGTGCGTTCGAATAGCTCTGACGTTATTCCAGGGGCTCACCCATGTCAGCCCCAAGTGCCTTGCTTGTGGAGTGGGTCACTTAGGGGCTGGCCCCAGGTGCATGACGTCAATACGACAGCGGTGAGTGATCGTTCGTTTAGCTCTTGTCAGGGGCTCACCCGAGTGAGCACCGCGGGGTAGACCCAGGGAAGCTAAACGAACGCACCCTGTGTTTGATTGGTCTGTGATGTCACTGCATGTACTATGTACAGTGTATAGTCACTGCATTGTATCCAATGGAATCACTAGATCTGAATAGAAAGTACATGTCGTTATCCTTGCGGATAAAGTCAGGGTCCCAGTCTAAGCCCAAACTAGCCTGCCTGGAATTCTTACGTCGAGGCTCGTGAAAAACGCTAGAGAGTGGCATCTAGCGTTGGTCAATCACTATAGATTCATATTATACAGACAACCGCAATATGCCAATCAAAACACATACGTAGTGAGCTTACGTCACTGCACGTTTAATCAACGAAATTATAGCATCAAATGAAATCAATCGCTGGGTCTGAAAAGCAAGTACCAGTCTTTATCCTATCTGTAGCCCGTCGAAAGGGGTGCTTAGACGGGGCGAGGGCGCTCTTTAACACGGACTTTGCGCTCACGGCTCATTACAGTTAAAATCTTTACAGGGTGCACCGTAAAGGTAGAATTCAGCGGTAAGCAACGTAAAAGGGATGATCTCGTTGCTCACTAGTAAACATGATGAATCAGGATATGTTGGCACACTCAGTCCCACTGAGTAGACTGCAAACAGAAAATCACAGTTTTCACTTACTGACTCGAAAATAGATAATAATATTTTTGTTTGACAAAGGAAAACACACTAAATGGACGTTCCTTTTCGCTGCTATATGCCTTAATGAAGGTTCATATAATAATATCATTATATGTATTAAAGTGTTAAAGGCAATGGACACCATTGGTGACTACCATAAAACCATAAATTAGCAGATGTAGAGCTGTTGATAGTATGAAACAGTGTTAGAAATGGCTCCCTCTGAAGTATTAAACGAACTTTTTGAGAACGAGGTAATTCTCACTCAAATATATTGAAACAAGTAGACTTCAGGTCTAAAACATTTTTATTAAACATTTGAAAGCACACAAAATGTGCCAAAGGGTGTTTTTTCTTTCATTGTTCTCATGCAACTTCTATGACCAATTGAGTTAAAATTTTCAGAGATTTTTAATTTTATGCATATATGTTGGGATTCCAAGTGAGAATGCCGGTCTTTGACAATTACCAAACGTGTCAATTGCATTTATAACTCAGCTGTAACTAATTAATCGTTTATAATGGTAAACTTAATAATAAACTTAACACTTCACTTTTTGCACAAAATGAAATTGTCAGTTTACTTGATTCTACGTGAAAATTTAAAAAGCAGCGAGCGATGAATCTTATTTCCAATTCGCTTGAATTTTGATGACAAAGCACTAAGTAGATCCTAAACATTGCGAGTCTATATGTTGATGACGTCATGTGTTGCGTTGCTATCAATTAATTTAGTGATTTTAGACCAGTTTGTTCATTTCTATGGAGAGGGAACGTTTTTTGTTAAAGGATTTGGGTACTTTTTTCACAATGTCCACAGATTTACATTAAACTTACAGGGTTTGAAGATAATGATAGTGGAAAGCTTCCCTTCAAATATTACTAACTGAGGTTCTGTAGTTTTTCACGGGGTATTTCAACGGCGAATTTTGGCTCGTGCACGACGTGCGTTTGTACTAGACATTCTACGCTCTCACAGCTAGTGCAGAAATTCAGCATGTGCACGTTAGCGGACAATGGTGATCGTAAGGGCAGAATTTGGCGGTAAGCAGAGCCATGAAATTGGGCCCTGTTTGGGGTGGGTTACCATTTGTAGCAACGAGTTAACAATATTGTGCATCCATGGTGATGAATCACTACAATAAATTGTGCATAAGCGAGTTTAACTTAACTAAACTCCACAATTCCGAGGGTAAGGAGATATTTCAATGACACTTCCAGGGGGGGGGGGGGGGGTTGCATTTTTTGAGTTGTTACGAAATCAATTGAATTTTAAAAACAGGGCCACGGACATCTACGAAGGACATTGATAATATTCGAGTAGATTGTGTAAAACAATGAGGGCAGCTGTCACTGTATTGATTAGGCTGTGTAGCAATAAGTATATAAAGTGCAGGATTTTGAAGATTGAGCACTCTCGACCAAACAACACCCGAACAGACGCAGAAAGAAACCGCTCTTGTCTCAGTGTGATTCGAACTTGTCTCAGCATGGCCAGCACAATGCTATTCACAGCAGTAATTGCTGCCTTCTTGTTCCTTGCAGGTATGCAATTTTATTGTGTATTGAATAATTTAACTTGATAATTATTTGATCTCAAAATTAAATTTTTTAAAGGCAGTGGACACTTTTGGTAATTGTCAAACACTAGCCTTCACAGTTGGTTTATCTCAACATATGCATAAAATAAGTGACCTGTGAAAATTTGAGCTCAATCGGTCGTCAAAGTTGCGAGATAATAATGAAAGAAAAAAACACCCTTGTCACACGAAGTTGTGTGCGTTTAGATGGTCGATTTCGAGACCTCAAGTTCTAAATCTGAGGTCTCGAAATCAAATTCATGGAAAATTACTTCTTTCTCGAAAACTATGGCACTCAGAGGGAGCCGTTTCTCACAATGTATTATACCATCAACCTCTCCCTAGAACTCGTCACCAAGAAAAGTTTTATGCTAATAATTATTTTGAGTAATTACCAATAGTGTCCACTGCCTTTAAATGCAATATCGAATTAGGGCTAGCCTTATGTTTGTAATATCTCCGGACTAGTCCTAACTCCTTGTGAAATCAACCCCCAGACAACTTTTGGTAATTGTCAAAGGCCAGCATTCCCACTTGGTGCATTTCAACAAATTTTGGTTAGAGAGTAAATAAAGGGGAAGAAACACCTTTGTTGCACAAATTTGTGCGCACTCAGATGCCTAAAAAAGGCTTAGGCCTAAGGTCTTCAATCAGGGCCAAATATTTGAGTGAGAAATTACTTTCCTAAAAAAACAACGCTACTTCAGAGGGAGTCGTTTCTCACGATGTGTTATACTATCAATAGCTCTCCATTACTCAGTATCGAGTAAGTTGTTATATGCTAGTACAAACTTTTTTGAGTAAAAACATCATGTGCCCAGTGCATTTAAACCGATGTTTGTATGTTATTGCTGCTAGTGCTATTGGGTTTTTATAGCAACACATTTTTCTACGCTAACATTTCAAAAATTTATAAATTCCACATGTTTGTTTCCAATATATCGCACATTTTGTCATGTCTGAGTTTCGAGGGATGTACAATTCTACCCCTCCTTTTTTCGGCTGGGTTTTGGTACCCGAGTCACTTTGTTCTCCCAGAATGTTTTTGTGAAAGGTATATAGTGAAATGTATATAGTTGTAATGGACCTGTGAACAGGGTTATTTTTGTAACTGCATTTTGTTTTCCTTTTTTTTTCTTCTTCAAAGTTACAGCTTAAAATTGTCATTATGCTTCTTTGAACATGCTTCTTTGAACATTTTCTCCTCCAATTTGCTAAACAAAAATTGGCGCACTTTCACACAACAATTTATTAACTCAGTTTGATTATGTGTTTCCCCAACAATGTTTTCGTATAATTAATTGTCTATTTTCTATGTACCGATCAATTCTCATATTATGTTCCAACAGAAGTATGGAACGTCTTAATTAAATAATTTCCTCTTTTTGTTTTAAAGCCGAAGGAAAATACGAAAAGAGTGCGAGTTTCGTTGGCAATCCCAACTGGATTGACAGTGCTCACACCAAAATTGGAGCTGTCTTCAAGTTCGACGGTGAATTTATAGCAGGCACTCAGGGAAAGTGGGCAATGTACGCCTACGGTAGTGATACAGACGTCAGTGACCAGGAAGATTTGATCCAGGGCTCCCCCCAATTACTCAGCGAAGCCGACCAGGATCAGGGTGACGATGTGCACTTCGAATCGCAACAAGCGGTTTTCACGGGATTGAAAGGCTGTTCCGGAGATCGTAAAAACTTCGGGTGCTTCATCTTATACAGAGGAGACATAAAGAAGATCAGCTTGTGCATGGGTTTCCAACCCTCTTGCCCTGTACTAGGTAACAAATCAAAATCTTGAGCCCCCCCTATCACTGAGACAATAGAAACAGAATGATTCTCCTAAATATTTTTTGTCATGCTTGTGCAATAATTTGCTGCCATTTCAAAATTGTACCTTTTCCATCTTCTTTGTGATTTTGTTTACTTGCTATATGATTTCTTTGTTGTCTACGGTCGTTTGCCTGTAGTTTTGATTGTCCCTTGGCTTTCAGTTTTTGATGCGTGAACATTTAGTGGGCCCGTTCGGGGTTTCCCTTTTGGACAATGTCATTTTGTATGTATTTGTGCAATGAACAATTACATGATAGTTTGAGTGCCTTTCAGTAACGCGTCTTTCTGAACGCAAACTCCAAGTTCCAATTTACATAAACCGTTAAAAGAAGGTAACATATTTAATGTGGAAATTATTTTTGTGGAAAGAAATGTCAGTGACAAACTCTTTATTTGTATTCTTAACTCTCATTGGTCACTCAAAATGTTTGCGTCTTTTGTCTGATGTTGTTTGCAGATTAAAACATAGGCTTTGCGGTTGTACCAGTGAAGACCAGAGATAAAAGGAGTACGACCAACGACAACGACCAAGACGGAAGATTGAAATTTTAAAAAGCAGAATCATCAACAAATTATAATTATGGCTTAGACTATTGGTTAAAAAATAAGAGCAACTTAAACAAAATCTTTAAATGGAAACCACAAATTTACACATTAGCATGGAAGAGCAGAAACGTCTCTTTGGTCAAACCGTCTGACGGGTGGCTGAATAACGCTCCATCATTTTGAATCATGAATATAAATATCAGGGTATCGTGGCAGTGCGACATAAATACAGCAGTTTGTAGCAACACTAAATACCTAGACATTTGGAAAAGTCGTTATTGGTCTGTCACTATGAGATAGTTCAGTCGTAGTGGTGACGTTATGATTCAGGTTTCCGCAAGCGAAAACTGCTCTCGTCGAATCACTTGCTCTCGCGCGAGCTGCTGGTTAAGGACTATACTTCCCATTAACAGAGGGGAGACTGCACATTGCGAGAGCAGTATCTCCCCTGAGTCAACAGTCTCGCGCGAATATCGCCAGTGTCGCGGGAATCGGTAAAGAGAGAGTCGGGACGTACGTACGCTATCACCGTGACAGACATTTAACGACATTTAACGACTTGTTCACAAGTCTACAGTTATTCAAACTGGTTGACAATGCTGAATATTTAAGTAATGGAAACACGCTTTAATAAAAAAATAAAAAATGGTTGAGGATTGTCTATCTTTCAGTGAAATTTGTTGAATTTTCAGAATTATTTTCACAATAACTGAAAGTATACACATAAAATGCCTTTATTGATTATGCCTTTCTGTTGAAAGCGATAATATGCGATTTTTATTAGAAATGCGCAGACCAACTTAAACAGAGTTATTTGAATTAAAATCAATCAGAATAAATTATTCACATTTACTTCCTCTGTTAGATAAGTTTGTTAACTGTTTGTTTCTAAAGGTTTGGTGTCTTACTTGCTGTTCGTATAATTGCTGATTTGTGATGAAACTAGGATCTCGTATTGTGAGCAAGCAACGTTTGAATTACCTCGCCTGGTAACATTCTGCTATTAAAAACCATATTCTGCATAACTTGGTTTACTTGGACTCAATTTATGTGTGTTGTTTAATATAATGAATAGGGTAGATGGCCTTAGCTTTCGATCCAATCCGGACCTTCTTCAGAGGCATAAGACAAGTACAAACAAATACATATCCATTTATAGAAAAAGAGAGGGGGAAAGGGATTAAGGAAAGGATCCAGAAAGGAGCGGGAAAATAACAGCCAATCAAAGTTCCTATTTCAGAAACAATATTGGGGGCTATGAACCAATAGGAGTGAAGTGGCGAGGACAAAGGATGTTTAGAATGAAAGGAAGGGTTACTGGACCATAAAAGTGGTAAATGTATTGTTCGACAACAATGCAGGGAGACATGAAAGGGTAGGATTAGAGAGCAAGTTGCATCATGATGCAACTAACAATGGTCAATTAATAAGAATAGCAAGATCAAAGGTTGTTTAATATATATATATAATTCTTTTTTATTTTATTTTGAATGAAAGACTATGGACACTATTGGTAATTGCTCAAAACAATTGTAAGCATAAAAACTTACTTGGTAACGAGCAGAAGAGATCGAGCTGTCGACAGTATAACACATAATGAAAACCTCCCTCTGAAGTAATTTAGTTTTTGAGAAAGAGGTAATTTCTAACTCAAAATGTTAAAATACTTCGGGCTTGGCGCCCTTTTTGGGAATCTGAAAGAACACAAGTTTGTGCAACAATTGTGTTTTTCTGTCACTGTTCTCTGGTATCTTCGATGACCAATTGAGTCAAAACTTGTTTGTTATTTCATGCTTATGTTGGGAAACACCAAGCGAGAACACTGGTCTAGCTCTTCATAACTTAAGATTACTCTTAGGACTTAAGGCCGGTTTATAGTCGGTCGCGTGATGGTCGCGCGATGGAAATCTTGCGCGCAATCCTAAGACTGAGGTCTAAAAACTGTGTCTTTTTATGGTTGCGCATCAAGATTTCCATCGCGCGACCAACTGTAAACCGGCCTTTAGGACGAGTCAAGTTCTAACTGCATTGAACCAGTCCAAAGTAAGGACGAGTAGGATTTGAAACTTTGCACGGTGGATATATTAGATGGAAAAGTTTGCAGTAACACACGTAATGACTATCTCAAATTAGTGGGGGGGGGGGGTGTTCTAAAAAGATCCGTTGGTTTCAACTCGACATTTCGATCAGTATGCTCTGATCGTCTTCTGGAGAAAGTTATGACGAGTTACTCGGTCTAACTCGATATTAATCCATATCGTTTCGTGACATCGGCTGCATTGCCTTCGAACGAAATCAGAAAATAATTGAAATAATTGATAGTAATATCTACAAGAAAGTCGATTATTCCTATCGTGACATAGACTTGATTGGAAGCCCGTTATCGTGTGAGAAGTTCCTAAGCATATATATCCGCCGTTAAAATGTAGCTGGGGGACATCGGGGGTTTTCTGATGTAAGGCGATGGGACTGAAAATAAAAGGACTCTAACGGGACTGGGACTTGAGTCAGTTCTATTCGTGACTGGACCCCCCTTTTTTTGTCTGTTTTTTTTACACACGGGACCGGGAGGATCACAACATCACCCCAACGTACTTTCCAACATTTCCGAGCAACTTTTATAAACATTGCTAAAACTGTTCCTTGCACCAATTGTACATTATGAAGTTACAATTTCACAAAATTAAAACTAGAGGGAATCTTGCGGTCTGTTGTTTTTGCCAATCGTTGGTCAATTATCTTATTGTGTCAACATGTTTCCGAAACTTTTGTCAAATTCTAAAAAAACATACAGTTTGTCTCGGGCAGCTAAAATTAATTTTGTTGAAACTTGCTGAAATTGATCTTTCACGAAGTTTATTCTAAAAAACAAACAAAAAGTCAATATTCCCGTCGATTGTGGAGACAAAGGATGCATTTAATGACGAGATCTGATTCGGGATTATTTTATTGACCTGAAAAGGATTGAAACCGCAAAAAAATGATGAAGTTTTAAGCCACAAATGGACGAGATGAAAACAAAACATCCGGATGGCTGAATAACTCTTTGCAGATCTTATATTCGACAAAATAACTTTTGTATTCACCAATGACACATCTATTGTGAATTGATATACCAATAAAATTCAGATAAAATAAGTGGTTTGTCCTACTGTTGTTTATGAAATGGACACAAAACACAATGTCCACAGATTCACATTAAACTTACACCGTTTGAAGACAATGATGGTAGAAAACGTTATTTGAAATATTAGTTGCTGAGAGTGCAGTTTTTGAGAAATGAGTAAAAAAATGTCATGAAAATACGTTTTTACATGCTCAAATAATTTTCGTCTCATGATCACTGAGACGAAAATTATTTTAATGACATTGTTTCACTCAGCAACTAATATTATTTTCAGGGAAGCTTTATACCATCATTGTCTTCAAACGGTGTAAGTTTAGTGTAAATCTGTAGACATTGTGTTTTTTGTCCTACAACAAGTATTAAGACCCTTTAAAGACAGTGGACACTATTGGTAATTACTCAAAATAATTATCATCACAAAACCTTTCTTGATTACCAGTAATAGGGGAGAGGTTGATAATATAAAACATTGTGAGAAACAGCTCCCTCTAAACTGACGTAGTTTTTGAAAAAGAAGTAATTTTCCACGAATTTGATTTCGAGACCTCGAAATCAAGCATCAGAAAGCACACAACTTCGTGTGACATGTGTGTTTTTTCTTTCATTATGATCTCGCAACTTCAAGACCGATTGAGCTAAAATTTTCACAGGTTGGTTATTTTATGTATATGTTGAGATACACCAAGTGAGAAGACATGCTTTAACAATTACCAATAGTGTCCACTGTCTTTAAAAGAGCAAAGCTTTTGACCGGTGTTGCAATACTATCCGGAGGACATTATTACATATGCAATCGTGTCCTCTCGGACGCTGCTGCATAATTCAATTGTGTCCGCTTGGACAACTTTGCATATGCAGTTGTGTCCGCCCCCGTGCAAAACCGTCCTTGCAGTAAATTAAACGCCCTTGGTCGACGGAACACGTTCGCCATTTTTTAATAAGCTAAGTGCATGTTATTAAAGGAACACGTTGCCTTGGATCGGTCGAGTTGGTCTTGGAAAAGCGTTTGAAACCGTTTGTTACGAATTGCAAATGGTTAGATAGATAATTTAAAAGTAGAATATAATGATCCACACAAACATGCCTCGAAATTGCACTGCTTTCCTTATACGTCGCGAAGAAACACGTTCGGCCATTTATGGGAGTCAACATGACTCACATAAATGGCCGACCGTGTTAGTGCGCGACGTAAAAGAAAAACCGTGCAATTTCGATTGATACTTGTGTGGATTATTATATTCTACTTTAAAATATCTTTCTAACCATATGTATTTCATAACAAACGGTTTCAACTGCTTTTAAAAGACCAACTCGTCCGATCCAAGGCAACGTGTTCCTTTAATGACATGGGAAATGTTCGGCCGTAGGGTATTCGCTGCAATCATAAAATACG
Source organism: Asterias rubens (assembly GCF_902459465.1). NCBI lineage: Eukaryota > Metazoa > Echinodermata > Asteroidea > Forcipulatida > Asteriidae > Asterias > Asterias rubens. Next base: position 16,239,733 of record NC_047064.1, on the reverse strand, counting down.
TGAAAATCATGCTGCATATACGTAGGTTCAGGTGCATGCACGCTCGCTTACGCGCACATACATGTACAGTCATGTACATGTCCGCCGGACGGTTTTTGCATAACCCCGGACACGATTGCATAATTTTATGCAAAAGTGTCCGGAGCGGACAGTATTTCAAGGCGGTCACAATTGCATCTGGACACCGGCCATAATAATTATGGCGTTGCATGATCTACATAAATATACATGTACCCATGTGTAAAAACAACCGACATATCACGTATCAGGTAAATCCTTCGACATCGAAAGATCGTCCCGAAAAAAAAACACAAAGAAAGCTACCCCTAAATATGGTGGGACAACTACATGTAGCCTATCCCTTAAACATTTTCCAGTGATATTAAGATGATTTAAACACAGTACAATACTGATGGAGCGAGAGGGGAGGAGCAGGAAGGGGGATCTCTGGGACATTACCACTCTGCGGAGGTTAGTCGGAGCATGGCCAGAGCCACGATCCATATAGCCGTGCTCCAGGAGGACTGCCCTAACACCAAGTCCAGGCCGTGTCCAAGGCCCCCAACCCAGGCGGTCATGGGCCCCGCACTCCCTCTCGTACGTGCTTTAAAAACGGCAACGTCTTCGATTAAAAAAACGGGAACATGGTTCACTGCTGGGTGAAAATATTTAAACAGCCGACGATGGGTTAAAATTCACCTAAATTTTGAGAGAAAAAAACGAAAAAGAAAAAAAAAACAACAACACAGTTTTGCTATTCTTTTGCCCTTCTTTAGTTATATAATTTGTAGCCAAAGTTACTAATAATATAAGTAAAACATACTACATGGGGCAGGGGTTGGGGAAGGGGGAACAGACACATACATATCGGTGTAGGCCCTATAGCAAGTGTAATCGAAAACTAAGTGTTTGGTTGGTGAAATCAGAGCAGACTATGACGCAGTTGATCTACCTGATCTACATAATTATACCAACGTGTACAAACAACCGACATATCCACGCATCAGGTAAATCCTTCGACTTCAAAAGATTGTCCCGAAAAAACACGACAAACTACCCCAAAACATGGTGGGACAACTACATGTAGCCTAGCCTTAAAACATTTTCCAGTGATATTAAGATGAAATGTAATCGAAAACTAGGTGATTGGTTGGTGAAATCAGAGCAGACTATGTAATAATCTTTTCTTGGAAGTAGTTGGCTCTGAGAAGAGCCGGTTTGTTTGATCAGACCGTTTGTGTCTCTGAAAAGAGCCGGTTGCTTCGATCAGACCGTTTATGTCTCTGAAAAGAGCCGGTTGCTTCGATCAGACCGTTTATGTCTCTGAAAAGAGCCGGTTTGTTTTATCAGACCGGTTATGTCTCTGAAAAGAGCCGGTTTGTTTTATCAGACCGGTTATGTCTCTGAAAAGAGCCGGTTAGTTTTATCAGACCGTTTAATCGATGGTTCAAACTGCCAGTGGCAAGACCTTCAGAAAGCTCCAGTTACCCATAGATTCCTACAGGTTGTTGCAGGTTGGTGGACTAGAGGTTGCATAACTAAATAGACCCCCATATCAAACAGTGCTAAATGCAAACAAAATATTTAAATAATTCTCAAAAGATATTTAAAGTCCCTCAGCCTCTGGAAAAAAAAATAAAAAATTATTTTCAGAACACTAAACTTAGATTTCTCCCCCAAACCGACTCGCCGCCTAATTCCCAACTTAAATAGGACCAACTTTAAATCAAAAATCTAACAAATCTCCGCGAAACTTGGAAACCCAGAACCCCAGGTTGTGAGAGATTCTTAACACTGTTTATTCACAGTCTATCCCCCACGCCAAACGTACATATAACAGCCCCTAACACGACAGCAATTTGGCAAGGGTCCCTTGCTTTATATTAGCATGGTTGTGAATTTTTCCCTTTTGTGTGAGAGAACAACAATGTTCGGACAGTCTAATGGCCCTATTGTGAAATGTTCTCAAAGTTGCCTTACTTTAAGGACAATATAAGTAACATTTCACAACCATCCTGAAATTAAGCAAGGGACCCCTGCTAAATTGCTGTCGTGTGAAAAGGGCTTTATAACTAATACATTATACAGAGCACAAGTCTACTTTACAACCAGTGTCACGTAAACTTGACAAGTGCAACGGCTGGACAAACTCGTTACGCTGAACTTTGACCTCTTTTAAAACAGTCACTTCCTTTTCAAAATTACTAATATCGAAGTATTCAAGGCCCTTTAATATTACAAAAAATAAATATAAATAAAGGTTATTGAAGTTATGATTTCTGAGACTTAATTATGTAGCACTTTATAAGGTGCTATGGTGTATTCAGCAGCCACAGCCAGGAACACCGGGGCGAACCCCTTCTCTTTTCGATAAGTGCACTAGGTTCTTTTACGTGCGCAATACACAACATACGGCACCAATGGCTTTACGTCCCATCCAAAGGACGTAGAATTGGTAAAATGTCTTGCTTAAGTGTCACGATCTGGGTCTCGAAAAAAAAAATCCATACTCTGCTGATCAGAAATGCCAGAGTTTGAATTCGGTGCTCTTAAAGGCAGTGGACACTATTGGTAATTACTCAAAATAATTATCAGCATAAAACCTTAAGTTGATAGTATAAAACATTGTGAGAAATGGCTCCCTCTGAAGTAATGTAGTTTTCGAGAAAGAAGTAATTTTCCACGAATTTGATTGCCAGACCGCAGATTTGGAATTTGAGGTCTCGACTAAACTTGAGGTCTCGAAATCAAGTATAAAAGCACGCAACTTCGTGTGACAGGGGTGTTTTTTTTCTTTCATAGTTATCTCGCAACTCCGACGACCAATCGAGCTCAGATTGTCACAGGTTTGTTATATTATGCATATGTTGAGATACACAAAATGAGAAGACTGGTCTTTGACAATTACCAATAGTGTCCAGTGTCTTTGACCGCTCGGCCACGACACTTCTAAAAATAATAATTTGGTTGCGAGTGATCTTGTCAAGAGGGAGGAGGGCAATACTATTCTAGTACCCTTCGTGTACAAAATTGAAATCTCAATGTCAATGGTGGGTGAAACCAAATTATAAAAACTTAATTATTTAGGCAAACAATAAGCTATTATTTAAAGACATTGGAAACTGTTGGTAATTGTCAAAGAGTAGTCTTCACATTTTGGTGTATCTCAACTATGCATAATGCAACAAACCTGTGAAAGTTTGAGTTCAATCGGTCGTCGAGGTTGCGAGATATTAATGGGAAAAATACCCTGTCGCACCATGGTCACACGAAGTTTTGTGCTTTCAGATGCTTAATTTCGAGACCTCAAATAATTCTAAATCTGAGGTCTCGAAATCAAATTACTTCTCTTTCGAAAACTACGTCACTTCAGAGGGAGTTGTTTCTCACAACGTTTTATACTATCAACAGCAAGTGAACAACACACTCAGACTCGAACATAATAATAAAATAATGAAATAATGATAATAATAATCATAAAAACAATAATTATCCGCTTTAAAACAAGGTCAGCATGCTGACAATGTATGGAGATGTTGCAACCAAACATAACCCAGTTTCATAGAGCTGCTTAATCATAAAAATGAGCTTAGCACAACAGTATTATGCTTGATACCAAAATAAGGTTACCAGCCAAAATGCCATGTCACGTGTAGAATTTGTGACTGGTAATCCTGATCATTTCTGCTTAACACAATTTGTAAGCACGGGTTGTCTGCTTTAGCAGCTCGATGAAACTGGGCCCGGGTCACTCGAAGATTTTAAAAATAGGATGGGAATGTTTTATTATATTAGTAAACTTAATCGCCATCGATTAGGCTTTTGATATTAAAACAATTGACATCAAGAGTTTATTGTTTGGCACAATAAATTTAATCTCGTGGATTATTTGCAGATTTTATTGTTCTTTTACAATAAAAAATGTATCACATTTGAAGGTGAAATGTCTTATGTATGGCGTTTCTATTTAGGAATGTTGACACATTTAAAGTCTATATATAGTTTATGACGGGGCAAAACAAAACAAATTAAAGTCCACAGCTGTGCACAAATCCGAAATGTAGTCGAGAAGGGGAGAGGGTTTAAAAATGCCAGTTAAAGGCACATGACACCTTTGGTAATTACTCCAAATAATTCTTAGCATAAAAACTTACTTTGGTAACGAGCAACTGAAAGTTGATGTTAGTATAACACATTGTGAGAAGCGGTTCCCTCTGAAGTAACGTAGTTTTTGAGAAAGAAGTAATTTCTCACTAAACTATTTACATTAAATTCGAGACCTCATCTGAGGTCCCGAATTCAAGCATCTGAAAGCACACACCTTGTGCGACAAAGGTGTTTGTTCTAAAATTATTCTCTCGCAACTTTTGCGACCAATTCAAATCGAATTTTCACAGGTTTGTTGTTTTATGCATGTGTTGAGACACCAAGTGAGAATACTGGTGTTTGTCAAATACCAAAGGTGTCCAGTGTCTTTAAGCAAAAAATTGTGTGGTATAGATTTTGTATTATTACTATTAATTATTTCATATTATTTTGTTTTAAATAAAGCTTTCTAGGATTCATTTCTGACATCTCATCCAGGGGGTTTCTAACCCAGTAATTATTGTGTGTTACTGAGTCACAAGATGGCGGGCGCTAATGTCTCTACTACCAAGGTCTTGGTTCTCATTGGACTGCTGCTCGTATTGGATGCGTGTGCCCGCTCAGGTTGGTATAGGAATCAGACAAAGTCTGGTCTTCTCGATTTATGTTTGCTGTATGTCGAAGATAATAATATTTCGATTTATATAGCGCCTAATATAAAGTTATCGCTAGACACTCAACAATTAGTGTATAAAAAAACTTGGTATTTATTATGGCAAAGGCAGTGGACACTACTGGTTATTACTCAAAATAATTAGTAGCATAAAACCTTTATTGGTGACGAGTATTAGAGAGAGGTTGACGGTATAAAACATTGTGAGAAACGGCTCCCTCTAAAGTGCCATAGTTTTCGAGAAAGAAGTAATTTTCCACGAATTTGATTTCGAGACCTCAGATTTAGAACTTGAGGTCTCGAAATCAACCATCTAAACACACAACTTCGTGTGACAAGGGTGTTTTTTTCTTTCATTGTTATCTCGCAACTTCGATGACCGATTGAGCTCAAATTTTCACAGGTTTATTATTTTATGCATATATATGTTAATTACCAATAGTGTCCACTGCTTAAATGAGTTACCACTGACTGCATGATCTGAATACACAAGCTAGGTAGTTAATGCTGTATACAAGGTGTTTTTTCGGGGCACTTTTGTTTGATTCAAAGGAGGTAATAGATCGAATGTGATGGGGAGATTTCCAGAGAGTGGGTGCAGTAACGCTGAATGACCGGTTTACTGCTGAGTGTTGAAAGAAAGATTTGTAAGTACAATAACTCGACGAAAAAAAATATTCTGTACATTTTGTGAAATCTTGTTTGTTTTCCCAAGTTTCTTTGGTTGGGAATCAGTTGCAACAGTTTTAAGCTTCGTATTCGATAATCATGTAGACACGGGCAACAGAACGATATCCCCACAGAAGGTACAAATTGCAAGATCTTGTCAACACCTCACTTTTGTTTTGATTTTCAGCCCCCAAATTTGTTTTCAAATATCAAAGCAGGGGCATCGTGGATGGCAGTATCGGTTTTGCCGACAAGATAACCAGAACAGCGAAGATGAAGTTCTTCTTCAAAGGGACGCAGGGAAACAAGTCGGCCGGGAGAGGGCCGTGGAAAATGTCGGCCTACGCCACTAACTCGTCCAGGGAGGTGTTCGGCGCATCGGAGGTGACGGGGCTTCTGAGTGACGCCGACGCCAGACAAGGTGGTACCGTGGAATTCGTCTCTAAGACCGTAGTCCTGGAGGAAATGAGTGGATGTCCCGGCGACAGAACGTTTGCTTGCTATCTACTGTCCAAAGGGAACGGTTATCCCGTGTCAAGCGCTTGCTTTCATGTGCAACTACCTTGCCCAGGTATTTAACGTACTCTATGTAGTACGCTCTTTTGTGGGAAATGTTACAATGCTACAACAAAGAGGATCTGGAAAAAAAAAAATCCTGGCGGTCTCCCCAAAAAATACAATTTCTCCTGACACACTTTTGTCAACAGTTTCTTACTCTTTATGTTCGCCCACCACAAAGTCAATCAGACAAAATACGAACATTATAGCAAGGTAATCAACTACGCTATGCTTTATTACATACACTCATTATTTCTGCGTTGAAAAGGCCATTTTAATAAATACAAATTATAATAATATTAATTAGTATTTAAATAGCGCCTTTAACGAGATCAAAACGCTTCACAGAAACATATAACCTAAACAGAAATAGAAAAGAGGAGGGTTTAGAATGTACACGGTCACCATGTAAACAAAGGTAGCATGGTCTATTGCAAGGCTGTGATGTGGTATAACCATGGGAAATGGTTTAGTTCTGATAACACGAGACCATGACGAGACCAAGTGTGACGACCACTAAATGTGTTTTGATGCCATCGCAGATAATAAATATTAATGTGACGATGTAACGCAGGAAATAATGTTCTTGAATGCTAATTCTCTATTTTTCGGCCAAAAACACGCCCATTTTATGTAAATTGCCCACGTTCGTCCTAGGAAAAAAAACACGCGGCCGCCACGGCCGGGTCTCAATCACAACTGTACATACGCCACCAACGATGATTTTCATTCAGTCCTTAGTTTGTTGATTACATGCTCGGGAGACTGATACGGTTTGCATTTTGTCCTTAGCTTTGACAACCGCCCTCAACATTTTAGCCGATTGATGATTTGTCTGTATTGTTACTGTGTTAGTATTCGTCCCTATTTGACTTTGTACTGTTTGTGTTTGTCCTTTTTTTATGATTCATTCTTTTAGCGTTTGGCTGCCTTTGTTTTGTTTTTATTTTATATTTGATTGCGTTTTGTTTTATTAGTTTGATTCAGAGTTCCTCTTGTTAAAAAATAAGTGTTTGATTGTTGTTGGGCTATAAAGCTTGATTCGGGAATTGTTCATTGTTTAAAAACAGTTTGCTTTGATTGTTGTTGAGTTTTGTTAACTACGTTTCGACTTTGTGTTTGTTGAACAACTTCTTTCTTTGATTATTGTTTTGTCCTTTAGTTTATAAATTTGTTAGTTTTGGCCCTTTTGGCTGCCCATAGTCGCCTGTACTACGAGATTTGATGAAAGAAAAACACGAAAGTTCTCCTTCAATTTAAACAATTTAAACAAAATATACAATCATGTAAACATTGCCTTTCAAGTAAAAATACACCTTGTTTATTGTTCCACGCAGGTTCTATACTCAAGACATTCTGAGGATATGCCGGGAGTCCTGCATCAAACAGAATGAAACTGGAATCAAGGCAATGGCAGTTAACGACTTTTAGTAACAGCTTAAAGGAACAAGTTGCCTTGGATCGGACGAGTTGGTCTATAAAAAGCGTTTGTAATTTTTTTTGTATAAACTGCATACGGTTAGAAAGATGTTTTAAAAGTAGAATACAATGATTCACACAAGTTTGCCTCGAAATTGCGAGGTTTGCCTTTTACTGCGCGAACTAACACGGTCGGCCATTTATGTGAGTCAAAATTTTGACTCCCATAAATGGCTGACCGTGGTAGTCGACGAGGTAAAAGGAAAACCGTGCAATTTCGAGGCATGTTTGTGTGGATCATTGTATTCTACCTTACAACATCTTTTTACCCATGTGCATTTCATAACAAACGGTTACACACGCTTTTCAAAGACCAACTCGACCGATCCAAGGCAACGTGTTCCTTTAATAAAAAGTGATAAAATCAAAACTCATAATCATAAATCTGTTTTTAAAGGTTTTTTTTCTTGGCCAAGTTAATGTAGTTTTTTTTCTTGGCCAAGTTAATGTAGTTCCCTCATTCAGTACTCTTATATGCCATCTCTTCTGTTTTGAAAAGACCGTTTTTTAAGTTATATTAATCACCAGTAGTAGAGGGGGCTATACACATCGATTGTTTTAGAGCCCGACTCACAGACATTGGTTCTTTATGTCTGTGGCCCGACTATAGGGAGGACTGGAGCAAGTCTACACATGTGCATCGTTAGTTTTCATCAAGATATTTGAAGTATATGTATGTTGTGTTGCGATATCGGCAACTACATCAACAAAACCAACGCTGTCAATCAAAACTAAACCAAGGCGAACTTAATGACGAACTTAATGACGCCCTTCGGCTTATCACATACCGTGGTATAGATTTTATTGAATTTCTGGTGATAGAAAAGCCAAATTTTAACACATTATGCTAGTTACGTTCCAGATGTTTTGTTCAAAGAAATAATTTAAACAGATGTTCTGACAACAGCCTTGTTGGTCATACATGTTGTGCTAAGAATGTGTGAAATAGACGAAACAAAATGTCATTGAAAAGTTTTAGTTGATGTGTTTTGTGTTAACTATCCAGGGAACTAGCGGAGACGAGTGTTCACTAAATTCCATGGGTTAAGACAATGACAAACAATCAATAGTTTGAAGAGAAACATTCATCCTTGATTTCATTCGATATGTTGAGGTGCACTCTCCGGTGTGACTATGCAGACAACTTTACCCAAACCCACCATAGATGCCACTAAAATGTCCGTCAAAATTATCTCAAAATGGATAATCGCATTACTCCAATTCTTAATACACAGCAACCTCCAAAACAGCTACCGTAAATACTGACCTCGCGTGACCATGGGGGGATGTTGTCTCTAGCATGGCCCAGTAGGCCTTCTCATAATTTATAAGTGGGTTATTGGACTACTGGGTTTATGGGTTACACACCCTAGTAAGAATAATAGTGGCCTCTTATATAGCACGCATTTCCTGCAAGGTATCTGGGACTACGTCTGAATTATGATATCTACTTCTTTAACATAGCACCATGTAATGGTTTTCGAGGTGCTGTGGCGCAATATGCAAAGCCAATCAAAAGCAGGAACACTGGGGCGAACCCCCATCTCTTTCCGATAAGTGCACTAGGTTACTTTACGTGCGTTACACAACACACGGGACCAACGGCTTAACGTCCCATCCGAAAGACGAAGCATGGTTAAGTGTTTTGCTTTAAGAACACAGCCGTCGGTTTTACCGAACTCTAGGATTAATCTTCGGACTTAGGACGGGCTCAGTTCCGTATCTAAAGGCGAAGGTCGCATTGAAATCATCCTAAGTTAAGACGGGTTTAAACTCGTCGTAACTCGAGTTAGGATTAATTCTGCGTTTCGTGAAATCAGCTGCAGGTGTCACAACTGGGACTCGAAACCACACTGTGCTAACCAGAAACACCCGGGTTTGAATACGTTGCTCTTAACCGCTAGGCCATGACTAGGATCGAATGCATGGAAATGTGCACAAGTTAAAAAATTATTAGGCACAGTGAAATGAAGACACAAAACGGCCGGAAATTACGGAAGCATAAATTTACGCCACATGAGTACAAAACAAATATCCATCCCTCTTATCAAGTTAGCGTGTACGTGCACCATAAGTTTGGATCTATCGTGATCGTATGGTTACAGCAACAAACGTACAATTACGTACATACCTTATTATTTCATTGTATACAAGGGGTGAGTTCGTTTAGCTTCCCTGGATCGACCCCGGTTTGCCCCGGTACGTTCGAATAGCTTTGACGGGGCTCGCCCCGGTCAGCCCCCACTGCCCTGCTTGTGGAGTGGGTCACTTGGGGTGACCTGAGGCATGCCGTCACCACGAGAGGCCGAGTATGATCGTTCGATCTTGTCAGGGGCTCACCCGAGTGAGCGACGCAGGGTAGACCCGGAGAAGCTAAACGAACGCACCCTATGATTTCATTTGATAAACGTGCTGTTACGTAAACTTGCCATATCTTTGTTTTGATTGGTCCGAGGTGATGATGCACTTTCGATCGTTCGCATAATACATGGCAGCGTACGTGTGCATATTGTTGCGTACTTCTTGTGTTGTTTTATTTACTGTATGTCATACCACGTGTGGGTATATGTACGTTTAAATTCCCATGTGGAATGAAATCAAATGGCTCAGCGACCAGGGGTAATCAACATGAGTGTCACTCTGAGCGCTGCATCATAAGAAGCCACTGTTTTAAAGCTATATAACTTGACCTTCAAGCATATCCGCACTCCGTAAAATCCTCTGACAAAATCAAGTACTCTTCAAGAAAGCTTCACTTTCGATCAAAAGCAGACTCACCCGAAAATTGGAAGTAAATATAGATAATTTCTAATAAGAACCAGGGCCCAATATAAGTATAGAGCTGCTTAGCGATTTCCTGTTAAAGCTAAAGTGCGCAGAATAGGCCTAACAGTCCTACAATGGAGCAAAATTTTCTGCGCTTAGCTAATTTGTGTGCATAAGCAGCTCTATGAACTTGGGTCCAGATATAAGGTAAGGGAAAAGGAAAGTTTACCCACTCAGGTGTGTTTTCAAAATGTTTGCTATACAGCAGTGGTACCATGGGTGGGTATGGAGGGGGAATTTATACCTTCCTTCCCCTTCAGCATCCACCCATTCCCTTCCTCTGTTTTTTGCCAGATTCCCCGGTAAGATCCTGCGTCCGAATAGCTGTATGATTACCTCAACTTCCTTTCAAGCCAAGACTTGATACTAAATACTTACTTAAAGTCAAAGACTTTATGTATAAAAGCTGTTAAAGGCAGAGGACATTATTGGTAATAACAAATTAAAAAAAATATTAGCATAAAACCTTACTTAGTAACGAGTAATTATTGGGAGCTGTTGATAGTATAAAACATTGTGAGAAACGCCCCTCTGAAGTAACGTAGTTTACGAGAAAGAAGTAATTTTCCACGAATTTGATTTTGAAACCTCATAATTAAATTTTGAGGTCTCGAAATCAAGCATCTGAAAGCAAACAACTTCGTGTGAAAAGGGTGCTTTTTCTTTCTTTACTTTATATCTCGCAACTTCGACGACTAATTGAGCTCAAATTTCCACATGTTATAATTTTATGCGTATGTTGAGATACACCAAGTCAAAAGACTGGTCTTTGACAATAACCAAATGTTCAGTGTCACCAAGTTAAAAGACTAGTCTTTGACAATAACCAAAATAATGTCCAGTGTCTTTAAGCAGCAAACTGCTTAGAAAATTTCTTTTACTAAGCAAAAAATGAGTCGAGCACCATTAGCATGTACACGTTAGTTAAGTTTTCGTCTCCTGAGAAGAAAATCATGTTTAATTATTAATAGTTTATTTAAAAACATCCAACCTTGGCAACCAGAGGCTGAATTGCGTTTAAAATTACAGAGCATAAGAAAATAAACATACTATTTTTAAAATTACAGTATACAATGTTTGTGACATTTTTTTACAAAAACTACATCACCTCAGCAAGTAAAAAGGGAAGCTTTCTATCATCATTATCTTCAAACCGTGTAAGTTCAATACGAGTCTTTGGACATTGTATTTTGGGTCGTACAAAAAATACCCAAACCCTTTAAGAAGGTTCTGTGAAGTTGAACGTGTGCCAAAGTCAACTACCGCCCAGCGGATAGGGACCAGCTCCCCCAAGGACAACCCAACGTCGTAGAGATTGGTCCATTCTTTCTTCAGTGGTTGGCCATCGGGTATCGTTGCTTCACCAAATCACAACCGAGAAGGCTGACTATAGGGTGATAAAAAAAGAAGGCTAGGGTTAAAGCCGTACCGAGAAACGAAGACACTTCAGCGGTAGACTTTACCGGGACAAGGCATGGTATTCTCTGCTTTACACTTTGGCCGCACGGCGAGAACAAATAAATAAGATTTTGCTGTTGAAGAAAGTTTTTTTTGTGGACGTTTGCACATTGTTATAAGTGAAGCATGGGTGTGAAACACCTTCAGCTCGGCCTGGCGAGGTGGATACTCCTCAGCATTCTGATAACGAGTGTTATTGCAAGTAAGTTCCAAAAGTTTTTGTTCTGCTAAATATTAGATTTTACTATTTTGTCTGTTGACTGTTTTTCTATTAAATGTTAGGCTTACCACTTTTTATTTCTGTAGAATGTTTACTCTCTAAGAGACAAAAATGTAAAAACAACTGATCACACCTTTTGTTTACCGTACTTTCTCCCCCAAAAACCCTAAACCAAAGCAAAACAAAAAACGAATAATTGGCTCCCACATCCATGTTTTTGTTTTTGTTATAACGACGTTAGACCCATAATTATAACTGTTTTAACGTTTTTTTTTTGTTTTTTTTATACAATAAACAAAATCCCATATCCAAGTACTAACAACCACATTTCGTTAATTCTGATATCTGACCATTCGGGGAAAATTATTTAATTGGAATATCTTTTTGAATTACAGTTGTTTTTCCTGCAGACTGGGTAAGTCTTGCGCTTATTCTAACATTGAAAATAACCCTTGTGCGCGAGCAGGCCTGTCGGGATAGACATAGTAACAATATTCATTTTATATATTTTTGTCAAGGGAACTTTTGTGAAGTATTTCCCCCCCCCCCACGCCAAAAAAGAAGAAGTTGTTTTCAGCTTAGCTTAAAGCACTGCACTTATTTCCCTTTAATAAACCGTTTCCAGAAGATTCGAGATATTGTGGAGCTATGTAATGGTTTGGATGGTGCTCCCCGGCGCAATAATGTTTCAGATCAAACCTGAAACACGGGGCGAACCCCTTCTCTTTACGATTAGTGCACCGGGTTCTTTCACGGGGCATATGGATGTACTATGGCCCATCCGAATGACGCAGCAGAAATTGTTACGAGTTTACACAAGTGTCACGACCGGGACTCAAACCCGCACTGGGTTGGGTCGCCTATAGAGCATACACAGAGTACACACCCAACTTGCGGGATTCACATGCAGATTTGTTGTTTTTGTGTCACGGAATCAGGGCTCGTTTCACTAATTGTGATTTTTCCCCTGATAGTGGAACAGCCCAATTTCGTAGAGCTGCTTGAGCACAAGAAGTAGCTAAGCACAACTAAACTATGCTTACCAGAACAAGGTTATCTGTCAAAGTACCATGTCACATGCACGATTTGTGACTGGTATCCTGCTTATTTTTGCTCAGCAGAAAGTTGGCTTTATAAAACTGGGCCCAGGTCTTGTATAATGTAGTAATATGGGCTTAACATGGAATTGCAGTCCCCGTCATCCATTTGACAGGGATCGAACTTTGACCGATGTGTGTTTTTAGGAAAAGGAAGTACCCGGCAAACTTTGGGAAGTCACGATTTTTCTCCCTCGTGCCCATAACTGATTAAGTAGAGCACACCGGAAAGTATGGTGCTAGTCGATTTAAAGTTGAAGGAAGTTCAACGTCTCACTATCAAACCCGTTACAGCCTAGGAATAACGCCTAGCGGATATGGCTTTAAAGGGTACAATATTGGAACCAGTCTGGTTTGTGCTGAAGTATAGGTTATACCTGAAGAGAGAGGTCATTTATCACACCACAAGAAATGAATCTACGAAATGCTTCAGGCAATTTTTCAGGCATCTTAAAAACACAATTTTATGCAAGGATGTGTTTTTATGTTCATTATTTTCTTGAAAATTCGATGACCAATTGAGCCCAAACTTTCACAGGTTTGCTATTTTTGCTTATGTTTTGATAAACCAAGTGAGGATACTGGTCGTTGACAACTGTCAAAAGTATAGCCCACAGTACCAAATTTGCACGTCTTTATGGCAAGCAAAGCCTATAAGCCAGCCCCAAAACCGAAGCAATTGCTTCGGAACGGGTCTATATTTAACGTTCTCCCCGTGGAAAGCAATACCCAGAAGTTTCTCCTCAAAAATTGTCACAGTCATTTTGTTGACGCAAATACAATGTTCCCAAGTGCCTGAAAGTTTAACCTGCGGTTCCTGTGCGCAGGATTCAAGGCACTGGACACTATTGGTAATTACTCAGAATAAAAATTGTTAGCGTAACGAGTAACGGAAAGCTGCTGATATTATAAAACATAGTCAGAAACGACTCCCTCTGAAGTAATGTATTTTTTTATAAAGAGGTAACTTCTCATTCAAATGCTATAAGACTTCAGATCTGAATCACTTTTTGAAGGCATCTGAAAGCGCTTGTGCAAAACGGGTGTTTTACTTTCATTATTCTCTTGCAACTTCGATGACCTACTGATAAAATGTTCACAGGTTTGATTTGTTATGTTATGTCGGGGTACAAACAGTGAGAATACTGATCTTTGACAATATTAACAAAGGTGTCCAGGGTGGATTTCACAGAGTAAGGACTATAGTCTTATCTCGATTTACTCGTCCTAACTTTGACTATAGTAGCCTTAGGTTTTTAATAAGTTTGAAAACAGTTCTAGGACAAGTCAGTAAGTTTAGTCTTGTCTCAAGTTACTCGTCGTAACTAAGGACTAGCCTCAAGTTTTTAATCAGTTCTAAAGAGTTCTACGACAAGTCCTTAAGTTTGGACTTTTTCTTTGTGAAATCAATCCAGTATCTTTAAGAATTCACACACCCAAAATGTTCTCAGCCATGAACATCCTGAGTGCAGTAAATTTATTACATCCTTGGAGTTGGACGTGCGTACTTCAATGTCACATCCAAGGTGACCTTAATATTCACGTTGTACGTGATCAGCTGTGTTTTGATGATGTGATAAAAGGGGGACTCAGCTGAACTTGATTTCCCCGAAGAAACTGACTTATTGTTTTCCTTAAAAACTATTTTGAGTGGGTGGCACAGAAGCAAACGACTCAACAAGTTTTGCCGAAGTGCAATTTATTTGAATACACAATTGTTATTCCATGAGCAAGTAGACTTAGGCAGTTGCAAAGGCTCACCAACCAAAAAGGATAAGGTTTAACGATTTTTTTTTGTAAAGCATGTTCTGCCTGTATTTAAGGGTTTAAACTTAACCTGTTTGTTAATGGAATAATTTGATATGCTAATTGTATTATTGCGAATTTTGATGGTTGTACCCAGAGCCCCAAGGGAGAACAGTTCATTGACAAAATTTGTAGGTCAACCATTTAATGGTTGAGCTACCCTTAGACAAAATACAAATTTAGTTAAATTATTTCACCGAAAAACCGTGTGAAGTATCAAAATCACCCACCCTCAACCGAACGCGTGTGAACGTCAACAGTTAAATGTGTATATATTTAAAGGCAGTGGACATTATTGGTAATTACTCAAAATAATTATTGGCACAAAACCTTTATTGGTGACGAGTAATGGGGAGAGGTTGATGGTATAAAACATTGTGAGAAACGGCACCCTCTGAAGTGCCATAGTTTTCGAGAAAGAAGTAATTTTCCACGAATTTGATTTCGAGACCTCAGATTTAGAACTTACGGTCTCGAAATCAACCATGTAAACGCACACAACTTCGTGTGACGAGGGTGTTTTTTCTTTCATTATTATCTCGCAACTTCAATGACCGATTGAGCTCATATTTTCACAGCTTTGTTATTTAATGCATATGTTGAGATACACCAACTGTGAAGGCTAGTCTTGAACAATTACCAATAGTGTCCACTGCCTTTGACAACAATGTTATTGCACAATGTTTACAATCTTCTGATTGAAAAAATAGAATTAGCTTTTGAACAAAACAAGTTAATGGCCTGACGTTTCGACCCTAGCAGAAACTTTCTCAAATGCTAAAATAAAAACACACACGTGAACAAGGGTCGATTTCACAAAGAATTGGGACTAGTCCTCAAGAAGTTGAGACCAAATTAAGACGTTGAGACCAAATTAAGAACTGAGTCCGCGGTAGTACAGTTAATTACAACCCTATAAGCTTTAAAGGCAGTGGACACTATTGGTAATTACTCAAAATAATTGTTAGCATAAAACCTTTCTTGGTAACGAGTAATGGGGAGAGGTTGGTGGTATAAAACATTGTGAGCAACGGCACCCTCTGAAGTGCCATAGTTTTCGAGAAAGAAGTAATTTTCCACGAATTTAATTTCGAGACCTCAGATTTAGAACTTGAGGTCTCGAAATCAACCATCTAAACGCACACACCTTCGTGTGACAAGGTTTTGTTTCTTTTTTCATTCATATCTCGCAAGTTCGATGACCGATTGAGCTCAAATTTTCACAGGTTCATTATTTTATGCATATGTTGAGATATACCACCTGTTGAGGCTAGTCTTTGACAATTACCAAAAGTGTCCACGCGTCGGCCTTTAAGTAGTAGTCCCAGCCTAATTTCTATACCATCCGCCCAGGTAATAGTTAATAAGCAGGACAGTTCTTTTCAGAACTGAGAAGTCTCTCGAACACCCGAACAATCTACTCCGCGGTAGTAGAATTAAGCAAGACAGTTCTCTAAGAACAAACTCAACCTGGCAAGTTGATACACACATGGTGTTACCGCAAACCAAATATATATTGATACCTCACCATGCAATGCCTCAAATCCTGTATAGTCCTAACTTAGGAATAGTCATAGAAGATATAAAAAAAAACTATGGCGAGTCCTTAGTTAGAACGAGTAGCTCGTCCTAACTCGAGATAAGACTAGTCTTAACTATTTGTGAAATCGTAACTATTAAGTGTAACCAACTCTTCTGATCGTGTGAATTTCCTTCACCAGAATGTACCAAGAAATGTTCCAACCATCGCACTCCAGTATGCGGTTCTGACGGTCAGACCTACAAGAATCAGTGCAAGCTGGAGAATCGAGCTTGCAGCAGACCCAATCTGTACCTACTGAGCCAAGGAGATTGCAACCTTCAAGGTGAGTGTCGTACGGGAGAGCACGGAGCAATAAACTAGATGTTGCTCCACGGAGAGAGCCAACAGTTCAAGACAGTAACCTTTCTTTCATGGAACACCGGATTGATGGCACACGAGGGTTTTGATTGTGACGTGCCTCAATTAAAGTCTCCAGTCTGATCGAAACGTCGAGTTGAAACCAACGGTTCTTTTCAGAACCACCCCAACTCATTTAGAGATAGTTTTTACATGGTGTTACCACAAACCCTTCCATATCGTATTTCCACTATGCAAAGTTTTAAATTATACTCAATTTAATCCCTCAATTCTATAGTTTTCATCATGTTTCAAATTTAAAGTTTAGTCAAAGTTTATCACTGTTACTCTCTTCCTAAACCAAATGTAGTTACTAATTAATTCTAGTTTTCTTCACGTGCTGCATTTTTGTTTCTTCAAAGTTTAGTTCAAAGTTAAAGACACTGGACACTATTGGTAATTGTCAAAGACTAGCCTTCACGGTTGGTGTATCTCAACATATGCACAAAATAACAAACCTGTGAAAATTTGAGCTCAATTGGTTGTCGAAGTTGCGAGATATTAATGAAAGAAAAAAACACCCTCGTCGCAACATGGTCACACGACGTTGTGTGCTTTCAGATGCTTGATTTCGAGACCTCAAATTCTAAATCTGAGGTCTCGAAATCAAATTCGTGGAAAATTACTTCTTTCTCGAAAACTACGTCACTTCAGATGGAGCCGTTTCTCACAATGTTTTATACTATCAACCTCTCCCCATTACTCGTTACCAAGAAAGGTTTTAGGCTGATAATTATTTTGGGTAATTACCAATAGTGTCCACTGCCTTTAATCAATGTTACTCTCTTCATAAACCAAAATTAAGCCAGAACCTCCTGACGCCCTACTAAATGACAAAAAAACATTCTTATAGTTTTCATCATGTTTTTGCATTCAGTTTCTTCAAAGCTCAAAGTTGAGTTCAAAGTTATCAATGTTTACTCTCTCACTACAACCAAAATTACTTAAAGTAACAAAACCACTTCACTGTTATCAAAATAAAGCCCGACACTTATACACTTAAAACCCAATCTACGTCGCCCCGGGCGTGATTCGAACCGGGGTCATAAAGGTGAGAGGCGATGGTAAGATACCACTACACCAACCCGATCACCGGGTCTCTGCCCTTTGGTATACCTTTTCCCATTCAGACTCTTCGTGGTGCCACGGATTGCGAAGTGCACTTTCGGTACTCGTTGAAAGACATCCAACTGATGAAGAAGTTTATTAAAAGGGCACGTGAACATGGATTCTGATATGGGTTACCATGGTAACGGGGTCAAACACCTCGAGGGGTCAACTGTTTTTGAATAATATTGACCGAGACATTATATCGTTTTCCGACCCATTTGCAACATCTGATATCAATTAACGGCTGACCGAACAGTGGTGCGCTTTTCGTAACCAATAACTTACTGTGATATTCTACTTTTAAAATATCTTATTCACCAAATGCATTTCATAACAAAAGGTTCAAACTATTTTCTAAGACCAACTCGCCCGATCCAAGACAACGTGTTCCTTTAACAGAATTGTGCTTTAAATGTTTTAAAATTTCAAACCAGAGGATGAATTTAAAACGCCATTGATTTCCATTACATTATGTCCCACAGGTTGTAGACGCACCTGTGTGGGTGCTCCTGCGCATGTATGCGGCACGGATGGAGTGACCTACAACAGCCTCTGTGCCCTTGACAATGCGGCTTGCACCGATGCAAGCATCTCCCTGAGAGGACATGGACGCTGTCAAAAAGGTACAGTAACAGTGTCATTGTCAAGTTTGAATTAGGTCATACGCTAACCTACAGTTAAAGACCTTTATCATGGTGCGGCCATCTTGATTTTCTCTCATTTAAATCAGGGTAACCAAACAGAGGCTAGAATAATGAATAGTCTGGTTCCTTTTTTGTGCAATGATTCATTAGCATTTAGCGCTGTCAGTGGATACAGGGAACATGACCAACGTGGCAGCATGATAAAGGTCTATTACTTGGTGGAAACAAATCTGACCCCAAAACCTGGTGCAATGACGTCATCACTCCCTTCAATTGCATTCTGATGTCATCAGTTACGAACACCTGGTTTTTGTAGTTGACTATTATTACTTGGGTCCCTATTTATGGATACGAGGATGAAGTATTTGAGATGGGGGTTTAGGGAAGCCCACTGCGTATAATTTTGTATTTTGAAGTCTAAACAACACAACATAACCATCCTTTGAAAAGAAATACATGTAATGGAGACCGTTATTTTGAAGCGATTGTGAAAGTGCAAACCTAAACAAAACTAAAGATTCTGTAATCCAGCCAACAGTCGCTTTAAAGTTTACAATCTATTTAGGATATCATGTGAGCTTGCGTTGTATTTAGATCGTTACAGGACACCACAACAGCTGAATAAACAAAGTTGACTTCAAATCACAGTTGAATTTGACATTTATATTATTTTTACCTTCTCAAGTGACAAATCTATTTGTACCATCTCAAGTCAAAAATCCCCAATTTATTTTCACTTTCTGAAGTCACAAATCGCCAATTTGATGGAGGTTGAAAAGGTGAAGAGAAAGTCGGAGCCTAACGGCAACAACGCAGCGGGTTGCAACCTCCCAGATTGACGAGATTAGGTTGCAATCTTGCAGGACTTTGACAAGTCGACAAATCAGAAGGATTTTGAAACACTGTAGGGTCGAGTCACCAGTGCAACCCTGTAACCAATATCATAATTCTGATGAGGGACTAAAGGCGACCATTGGACGATTTTGTCTGGTACCCAGGCTATGTTGCATGCGTAGGTAACGATGGCAAATTGAATACTGGTTGACAAATGGTCGTTATCTCGAACTTTTGGTCAATTGACAGCACAAGCACAGAGCACAATTGGAATTTGCAACCCACCCTCTCCAGGACAGCAGCAATGTTTTAAGGAGAGTACAACCATTCAATATTCAATACTCAAGAACCACTTTAAAACCTGTATCTTCTGTTGAAGATCTGCCACTAGCTTTTTAGAATCAGTTATTACTCTTTCAATAGTACTCGTGCTCACTGCTCCAGCATTCAATATGGGTTCATATGGGAATCTTTTGTGTATTTTTATTTACTCTCTTAATGTAAAAGAGTGAAAAACTCACTCTCTTGACCGAGTGGTGCCAATTTCGCTGTTTTGAAAGTGAAATTCAATATGTGTAACTTTTTTTAGTGAAATTGGAACAAACCTTACTCTGAGTCGAGTTGATAGTACCAGTCTCACTCTAAAAAGATTTGTCCGCCATATGGCTCTTTGCAAGAGTGATGTGGCGAACTAAACTAGTGGTTTTCACTCTTTTCCAATAAGAGGGTATAGTTGGCTCTTCATTAAAAGTTACGCCCGTTTATTTTTTAGACTTTTTTGTATTGAGTTCAACTGCTACAATATCTTTAATAAATGCAGTGGCCGCCTAAGTAGTCACGGCAGGCTTATTGCTTCAGCATGCAAGATGGGTTCATAATGGTGCGATTTTTGTATTTGTCTTTGTATCTTTTCTCAAATTGGTTCTGGAAAGTTTGTATTGAATTTTGATCGAAACAAAATGGCGTATGAAACTGGCATTTTAAAATGGCATTTTACAAGTTTGAACCTGATGTTTAAAAACCAGTCCAATCAAACAAAACTCCATTAAGTAGAGTTTCAACAAATGTGCTCGTCAAATTAATTTGTCACCATAAGGATACAAAGTACTAAGTACCATTGCAAGATATTTCTTAAAACGTCACAATTTCCCAAGTCGTACTCAAATTCCTCCTAAACAAAGACGTGATCGTCCAAGGTCTTAATAAAATTTAATTTAATCTTTACCGACACGTCTTTGTTTTGGATGATAGTTGACAAACGTATGCCAGATCTGTACCCGCCATGCAGGCAATTCCCTCGACCAGTGTGAGACCATGACCTACAAAAGACAAAATGTTTGTTTTTATGACCCATTTTTTCTTTGAAGAAAAAAAGAAGTATAACATTACTCCGTTTTATGACCTCCCGTCGCTTCAAATTACTGCAGCCTTAAAATTCTGGATTTTATGTGGTGTTGCTTACACGAGAGTACACTGTTGCCTTGGTTGGAGTCACTTGAAGAAATCATTTGTCGCCAGATTCAATTTCATAGAATTATCGTGTACAGTGCTCCCAACTGGTTTCCAGTTATTTCCAGTTATAGCGTGAGATACCATACATCATAACTTCTGGAAAGATTTGAGCATACTTCATGTTGGGTTTATTCGAGGTCTGATGCTTCACGGGGTCAACTTCGGCTGTTGCCCTGTTGTTCCATGGTCATAAGTCTTTATTCCCAGCCTCGCTAAAGGGCAGTGCGCAGTATCGCCCGCCTGTAGCTCTGCGTACACGTCGTTCCTTGGTCAAATTCTAGCTGCCGCGAAGACAAGCGTCAACCGAAATGAAATCAAGAAGAAAGGCGCGCCAACTGTTGGGTTATCACGTTACGTTACGTTACGTTACGTTACGTTACGTTACTTTACTTTACGTTACGAATATGAGATGACGTCTTGGATCAGGACTACATGGTCAATTGCCTTGGTGCCCTTTGAATTGTTACAATACATGTCCTACCCTTTTCTGATTTAAATTCAACTCGCTATTTTCAAGAAATAAGTAGCCAACTTTTCGTTCAAGAATGAAGAAAGCGCCTCAGGACAAATGTATTGACAGGAGCAAACGTTATCTCATGACAACAATTTCCCAAAGTGATAACGACGACGCCAATCAATAACACCTCACGACAAATAAAAAATAAAATAAAAACCTTTTGGAGAACCGGGGAGCTGAACCGAATGGAGCTGTTGCCTAATGGAGAAATCTTGATTACACAGAGAGTGGTTAACAGTACTTTGATACTTTCTTGATCAATTATCTGTTCTGCTTAAGGTTACATAATACGACAGCATATGGCTTAACAAACAAACAAACAAACAAACAAACAAACAAACAAACAAACAAACAAACAAACAAACACCCCAACACCCAAAACAAATCTCTGACTCGTACTGTCAATTTTTTTTTTTTTTTTTTTTTGCAGAGGTAATCCTGACGGCATTCGGGAGTAACTTCGCCGGGAGTGACAGAAACCTCGTCTTTGAGATAGAAGTGGAGAGCGCAGCCGGCAGCAAGCCGGTCCGGGGGCGAGGCCTGTGGAAGCTCGGTGTCTACGGTTGCCGCTACGACGACGGATGGTGCGATAAGGTCAACCACATGCCCCAGATTCTCAGCGATGATCAGGCCTCTACGCCCCTGGGTGCTGGGGACAAGATCACCATCGGGAACATCAGGGCTGCGTTCGACGCCAGCATGATCGGATGCGAGGACCTGCCTTATATCTGCACGGAGTTCTCAAAGGGAGACGACCCACGGCCGGATTACGTCTTGACCATGCCGGGCCATTTTGATTCGGCCATTATGTGCTTTGAGCTCCCGTGCGTACCTGGCATGGGTAGGTACTTGTTTCGAAAGAAAAACATGAAGACGATCAGAGTATAGTGATCGAAACGTCGAGTCGTTAACCCCCGGTTCTTTTCGGAACAAACACTACTCAAAATGAGATGTACACACGGTGTACACACCCAAACCTCTCTTGAGTTTAAAACAACACACCAAAGAACTCCAAAGTTTTCAAATAGATACAGCGAACTGTTTATTTCCAAAAAGTTCTTACAGAGTCCCCGCAAAAAAAAACAGCGAAAAAACCCGTGCGTAGACTGCATGGGAATGTATCTTGCAAAACAAAAAAGGTGGGGGGACACACCAAAGAACTCAAAATATTTTCAAATAATTAGAATGCAAGACTTTCCTGCCGAATGCTGATTTTTCAACATGTTCTTCCTGGTTATGTTTTTAGTTACGGATCCCCCGCAACCAACCCAAGCGTGCCGCTACGAATGCCCGGAATCTGGCAACACCGTCTGCGGGTCTGATGGGGTGACGTACGCCACAGAGTGCGCCTTGGATAACGAGAACCGATGCAGTGAAGACCCGACTAGCTACCTGCTACAAAGGAAGCACTATGGACCGTGCAGGACAGGTACCTGACGATATCACACCATGAGCCTTTTTGAGATATGGTGCACAGTTTGGTTTGCGGGTACACAGACAGATTTACCCCAACCTAAAACTGCCATTTATTTCCACCATATCTTGAAAATGGATCACAGCACACGTGCCCTGCAAAAGTTGGGTGTTTAAATTGACACCTTGGGTGTTGTAACATTAAAGATATCGAAACCATTATCAACATTTACATCATACGGTGTTTAGATAAAACTAATTTCTGTCAATACAATTTGGTGGTGTTGTTTTAAACCATATGATGTTAATTTTTATATCCTCTTATGTATCTTTATATGTGGCAACATCCATGGTGTCAAATTCTAACATCCCGGTTTTTGTTTGCATTGTAGTCTGCAATTAACTTATCGTATGCAGATACAGTGTTAAAAAAACCACTAACTTCTGCCAATATAACTCGGTGGTCTTATTTTAAACACCATGTACTTGTGATCTTAATTTTGTTTCTCTCTCGGGTATCTATGTGAAAACACCCATGGTGCCAGTGTAAACCCACATTTCTGCAGGGAGTCTGTAATTAACTTTCTTTGCCTGATACGGGAGACGCAAATGGTATGCCCCACCCCTTATAGCCCCCATAACTCACTAATGTTCTCTTTCACATTAACTTCCCACATAAATCCACTGAAAAATTCCTGTGATGTCTAGCTAGCACACAATGCACCCAAAACATGGTCATACAACATATCCAAATCAAGCATCAAATTAATTGAATATATATATACTAGGTATTCAAATACACGGCTCAAAATGGTCCGAATGTGTAGGTTAGTTGAATATGATTGAGTTTAACCCACGTGGAGTTAATTAGGAAAAGCAAACACATTTTGCCTCACGATCACACATTTCCAACTTTCCCCTACACTTCCCGGGCGTTATTATTGACCTATTTAAGATACGGCTCAGAATGTCACTGAATGTAATAACTTATTTGAAATTCACTGAGCACACTTTCAGTGGAGTCAATTGAAAATTACCCGATGTGGAAAACAATGTTAAAAAAATGGAAAAGCCAACACATTTTCCTCTCGATGACACATTTCCTGCTTTCCACCTCTTCTCCCAGGTGTTATAATTGACAGCGTATTCTGGTCAGCCCGGGGTTCTGACGGAACGAGGATAGAACTCGAGTCCCTCATCATGTCCAACGACACTGGGGAGAGCATCTCTGGTCGGAACCTCTGGAAGATGGGTATCTACGGCAGTCGATTCGAAGACGGCTCCGGTCCAAGACTCGGTTACGTACCTCAACTTCTCGATGAAGCACAAGCTTCAACAACTTTCGCTGCTGGAAAGTAAGGCCACCAAGCAGTAAACCATTGTACATATCCATCACTCATTGACGCTCAAGACACTTCAACATACAGTATTTTACAGCAAGGATTTGGGACTACGTTTTGAATGATGAGACCTGCTACTGTTTTCATAACATCATTATAGCGTTTTGTAAGGTGCTGTTATTATTAATGTCATGACCATAATCTTGTTTCACCTGTAGGGCTATTGTTATGAGTGTTGTAGCAGAATTCGACGTTGCCGCGGTGGGTTGTTCGCGCTACCAGTTCCTGTGTCTGGAGTTCACCAAAGGAGATTCTCCCCAACCGCCGTTTCCTTTCACGGGCAATTCCGGACCAGAAGAAAACAGTGTGTTCGTCGCATGTAAACAAGTCCCTTGCAATGGGCAGCCACAACGAGAAATACCGGGTGAATAAACATGAACTCTGGATATACAACAAACCTGTCCTGTTGACAGAAAGACCTGTCCCGTAGGGCCCAATTTTATAGCGCTGCTATGGTGTAAGCGTATTTAACAGGTTAGCAAGAAAATAAGGCGGTTATCTTGCACGTTTACCATGGATTTGCATTGGTACGTCATTCATTTTCGTGCAGTAAGCATTGGAAGGTTTAAGCTTGCTTTTTCGTGTGCTCACGGTAAGCGGCGCAGTTAGCACAAAATCGGCAGTAAAGCAGCTCATGAAACTGGGCCCTGTTGGTACAAAGACCAAGTTATTCTCCCGCCAAAAGAAGGAATTACGAGGGCATTCCAAAACACAACTGGCTTCAATGAGCACTCTTTGAAATAGATAAACCTAACAGAATAACCTAACACATAAAGTTGTGTCTGCACCTACAGTAGCGACTTTGGAGAATCAATTAAAATTTCTCCCCAATAAGATAAAGGGCATACCAATTATTGTAGAGTTAGGAAGGTATGGTTTCTTCTCTACCAGCCAGGCTTCTGATGGATGATACACAAGCCTACATCTGTAAAGGGGGTTACCCTGATTTAGCCAGAGTAGGTGGCAACGGCCACTGGAACAGTAGTTGTTTTGTAGCCCACACCTTGAAGTGGCCTTCCGACCGTGTATGTCCGGCTTGTCTGACTTGCATAAACACAATTATACTAAATATTCATTCTTCCCAACAGCTGATGGACGTGATCGAGTCTACGTCAGCGAGCTGGGATGGGGACTCAAAGCCGGAAGTCGTCGCTCGGACGGTGACTACGACGTCACGATCAACCTAAACGCACGAATCCTCGGGACGGGCGACCGAGTGTCCGGAAACGACCTCGTTCGCGTCGGCCTGTTCGGCAGCAAGAACATCTACGGGGAGGGTGAACGTTTTGCCTTCCGGAAGCAGATACTCACGAGGAGTCAGTCATCCGTGTCGCTCACACCGAACACCAACCTGGTCATTGAGGACATCGAGACACATTTCCCGGTGACTGGAGTGGGCTGCTCCGAGTATGGCTACCTCTGTGCCGAGCTCGGTAGGAGTGAGACGACAAATCAGGACTTCCTCTTGATTCCAGAAAGCCTTGATATCAGCTCTACGGATGATTCCATACTCATATGCAAGGAGATACCGTGCAGCAACCCAGGTAGGAATCAATCAGACTGATTGTAAGGAAAAACTGGTTAAAACTGGTCAACGTTTGCACACACAAAAAATATTACTTGAAACCGCGTGAATGTTCACGAATCATCCTAAGAGTATTTTAATATCACTAAACAAAGGGCGATATTGATGGGTTTTATACACTATTTAAAAAATAAATAGTATAATAAACGATTCGCAATACGCCATCCAACAACATGTTTGAGGTATGGTGGATAACAATTAGGAGTCTGATGTTTTGTTTGACGGTAAACGAACAGATTCACTCAAACCAAACATTGTCCAAGTGTTGTGTCCAACATATCACAAAATGGCAAACTCTCTTCAGCAGGTAAACTGTTTAACTCGTCATTCTCC
Organism: Asterias rubens; assembly: GCF_902459465.1. Classification (NCBI taxonomy): domain Eukaryota; kingdom Metazoa; phylum Echinodermata; class Asteroidea; order Forcipulatida; family Asteriidae; genus Asterias; species Asterias rubens. Next base: position 16,213,574 of record NC_047064.1, on the reverse strand, counting down.
AAACACTGAACACATCATTTCCCATTCTTGTTCACAGGTGGCCAACGTCCAGGCACCAGTGGAGGTCACGGAGGCACAGCGGCATCGAAAACGGGACGAGTGTCGAATCTTAGCTGGAATCTGAAAGTTGGTCACACCAACAGCAATGGTCCGAGTGATCTCATCATTTCAGTCACTGCCCTGCCCCACGAACGTTCGGACAGCATCTCGGGCGAGGGTCTATGGCGAGTGGGTCTTTACGCCAGTGAGGACAGCAACCCTCTCGGTCGGAAGGAAAGATACAGCCGTCAGATATTGTCCCGTGAGCAGCAATCAGCGCCCCTCGGGCCGAACACCAATCTGGAGCTCACTGAAGTCAACACCCAATTCGATTTGACGGGTCTTGGTTGTGGAGAGCTGAACTACATCTGTCTTGAGTTCACTAGAGGGGATTCCCCGGAACCATCCTTCATCTTGCCTTTGCCCCAAGAAGATAATGATGGGGTCACCGAGCGAATTTCCTCATGCAAAGCATGGCCGTGGTGTCAAGGTATAGTTTCGGTACTTCTCATCAGCTTAAACCATTACATTCCTAGTAAAAACCTCCGTCCAGAACCAAAGACACACTTGTAATCCCTAATATGCAATCAAAAGATATGGTCAACGTAGTTTTCAATTTGCTAGACTGCACTTATGGAACAATCTCTCTCTACACATGAAACAAGCTACCACCTTCTCACCATCCAAGAGTCTCCTCAAAACAAATCTGTGTAATTCATCTTATCTATCATTTTCTTTAGTTCATCTCAGCGCTTATGTAGACTTTCTATTGGAGGTGTTATGTGCTTTATAAATGCAGCTGTTATTATTATTACTTAAAGTTCAAGTAACTACCAGGTAACCACAAGTACCAATACCACAAAGAAACCATTTTCGACCTTGTGTATATAGAACTTCAAATCAACAGCTCTAAAGTGTTAAACATCCAGTGACACTGATTTGGGTCGTATTTATCATTAGGAGGGGACACCACAAGTCACACTGGTGGAAGCACAAGCCATAGCAGCGGGAGTACGGGTCACGAGAGTGGTGGAACAGGAGGTTCGACACACACCACTGGAGGAGGTCAAGAAGACTCCCTGTACGCTGCATTCGCAAATGTCCACTGGGGAAGGCGTCTTGCACCGGACATGTCCGGTGACAAGAACCTCGTCATGGAGCTAACACCTCATCCCCTCAGCAGTGCTGTCACCGGTTACAACTTATGGAGGGTGGGCCTGTTTGGAAGTGACGTCTCAGACGGCACCGGGAGACGATTCGAAGAAATCGAAAACATTTTATCTTATACCGATCGCAGCAAACCATTGGTACTCGGAAAGAGTCTTGACTTTACCATAAGAACGCCGAATGAAGTCAGAGACATGGGTTGCAGGCACTCTTATGAATGTATCGAGTTCACCAAACTTCCGGATTCAATTCCACCCTTTAAGCTTGCTCTTGGAAACAAGGACACCTTTGTTTCTTGCCAGAACATTTCATGTACAGGTTTGTATAACTTAATACCATTTAAACACAAATCCTAGCTTTATTTGTCTTGCCAGAACAAACAGCCATTCAATTTTGATCTACGTTAAGCTCAAAAAAGAAACATCAATTGAAATTTGTGATGTTTATGATGTTTAAGTAAGGGAATAAAAGGGTAGCGACGAGGTCCTCAACGTACGTTTCAAGCCAGCAGGGTCGGCGGCCGTAAGATAAAGGCCCTCGCCGTCGCACGGCAACGACCCTGCAAGGTTTTATGCACACCCACGTGACGCGCTCTCCACCAATAGGAGTAGAGAAACTGTCTGTGGTATTTATGAATAATAATTTAAGGACCAGTGACCAGGAATTATAATGTGGAAGCGCTTTGAGACGGCCTTCGGATATAAAAAACGCTACATAAAAACTGTTTGTTATAATTTTTATGTTAACCACATTACTGCAACTAATTGGGTCCATTAAGTTATAGACGAAAGAATTGCAAAGATAGTTTTTGTCATATGTTGGGATACACCAAGTGAGAATACTGGTTTTTGACAGTTTCCATCGGTGCACTCGCTCGTATCTTTTCGTGGTATGGTGACATCTATATGGACTCTCTTTAAGGCAGTGGACACTATTGGTAATTACTCAAAATAATAATAAGCATAAAACCTTACTTGGTGACGAGTAATGGGGAGAGGTTGATGGTATGATGTATGAAACAATGTATAAAACATTGTGGGAAACGGCTCCCTCTGAAGTGACACAGCTTTCGAGAAAGAAGTATTTTTCAACAAATTTGATTTCAAGACCCCAGATGTAGAATTTGAGTTCTTGAAATCAACCATCTAAACAAACACAACTTCGTGAGACAAGGGTGTTTTTTCTTTTATTGCGCTCAAATTTTCACATTTGTTATTTTATGCATATGTCGAGATGTGAGAACACTGGTCTTTGACAATTTCCAATAGTGTCCAGTGTCTTTATTTACATAGTTTGAATCAACATTCTATCTTTACAGATGCTGGAACTCACGGTGGTGGCGGCAGTGTACACACTGGTGGGATGGGAGGTGCCGGTCACGAGACAGGAGGTCACGGTGGTGGTACCCCAGCAAAACCTAGCACCCACCAACCACGACCCACAGGAGACGCCGTGGCCCTCCATAATCTTCGATGGTCGCGTCCTACCATCTCAGCGGAAAACCCAGCTAAAGTCAACTTCAGGGTACTGCTCACACCAAAACCTCACAGTAGACCAATCGAGGGATTCAACATGTGGAAGTTGTCGATGTTTGGAAGCGACGACGCTCGTGGCACCGGAATGAAGTTCGGTGTGATCAATAGTATCCTATTCAATGGCAATCAGAACAAGCCAGTTGTACCTGGAGAGGACATGGATTTTGAGATCCAAAGATTCTTCAATTTGGCGAAAGCCAGTTGCAGTCACCCTTATCTGTGTTTGGAATTTTCTAAAAACGCGTACTCTACTGTGTCATTTAAACTTGATCTTGGTGCGGACACACTCGTTTCATGCAAGAGGCTAACATGTGATGGTATGTACAAAACATGGCATAAAGGCACTGGATACCTTTGGTACTTAATCAATGTAGTTTTTAGCATAACAAATTACATGGTAACGAGCATATGAGAGCTGTTGGTAGTATACAACATTTTGAGAAACGGCTTCCTGTGAAGAAACGTAGTTTTTGAGAAAGAGGTAATTTTTCACTAAAATATTTAAAGACTTCAGGCCTGGCGCCCCCTTTTTTTTTGACATGTGAAAGCTAACGCATTGAGCAACGAGTGTTTTTGGTGGGTTGCTCGTGCAACCTCGATTACCCGAGTCCAACATTTTCACAGTGTTGTTTTATGCATTTGTTGGGATACACCAAGTGAGAACACTGGTCTTTGATATTTACCAAAAGTGTCCAGTAACTGTAACCGATAACTTATGTTTGTACCCTGACCAGAAGTAGAAGATGCAGTTTAACAACACGCACAATTTAAATCGTTCACCGCGAATGTCGATTACCAAATTATTGAATTGAATTGAATTGGATTGTTTTTATACTTGAAAACAAAACGCTAATAACTGTTTTCTATACTTACAACTGGCTCAGGATGGTCTGGTACGGCCGGACTGGACATCATTTGCCAATGATTAGATTCTAAATACATTATGAAGCTACCAGGATCAGTAGTCTGGTCTATCAAGTCTGGTACCATTGTGTCTTGCTCTCCCCAAAACACAATCCAACAAGCTGTTGCCAATACGGTCAAAACCAAACATCGGTTGACCTACACCCACTTCACACATCTCAATTAAAATGTCCCTTCTCCCCCGAAGATCGTGGTACTGATGGTGGTGGCAACCCATCTCCTCCTAAACGAGGGCCACGCCAGGGCGGCGACGCCCCAGTGGCACTCTCAAATCTTCGCTGGACCCATCCAACGAAAAAAACGGACAACCCAACACATATTACATTCAGGGTTATGTTGACACAAGAGTCCCACAGCGGCTCAATTGATGGCATCAATATGTGGAGGCTGGGAATGTTTAGAAGTGACGAACCGACTGGATCTGAAATGAGGTTTAGCGAGCTCAACAACATCCTATACGGTGGCAACCAGAACAAACCAGTTGTACCCGGACAGAACCTTGAGTTTGAGATCGACAGACGCTACAATTTGGAAGATGCCGCCTGCGCACATCGTTATCTTTGTTTGGAGTTTGCCAAGAACAAATACTCATCTGTACCGTTTGACCTTAATCTTGGTGACACGAACGCTCTTGTCTCGTGCAAGAGGCTAACGTGTGCCTGTTAGTATACTATTATTGCCAAGTTTTCGTTTCATTTACGAAGCTTTTGTTCTTGTCAGTCGTGTTTTATCCAGGTTCTACCCTCTTCCTAGATGCATTATCGATGCGTTGTAGTTGCGTAATGCAACCTACATGTAGTTTAAGAGCGTACCGGTCTCAAGCGATGGTGTTTCTTCCCAGCAGAGTGTGGGTTCGGGTCAAAGTCGTGACACATGTGTCCTTAAACAAGACACTTGCTTTGTCCTTCGGATGATACGTAAAGCCATTGGTCCCATGCGTTGTGCAATGCTTGAAAATAACGCAGTTCACTTATCGAAAACAGAAGGGGTTCGCCTTGGTGTTCCTGGATTGATCAGTAGCAGTGCGCTACCGCATCTTTTAAACAAGTACACGATGATAAGGAAAAAGGTTTCAAACTTCAAAATGTAGCTCTTCTACGTAGGGCCTACCTTGCAGGAAAAAATAATGCGCGCTTTGATATGCCCGTATGGTTGTGAGAAAACGATATAGAAAAACCCTGTATTACCATGCCCTCCCTCCCAAATCTCTTCCCCTTCTCCCTGTCTCTTTCTAGCTAAAAACTGCCTAGGACATTATACCAAGAGTAAAAACAGGCAGCTTGACATTGAACCGTAGTGTTTTGTGGACTTCCCTGTACCAAAGAAAAGTAATTTGTTTCTTCTTGTTGTTAAAGATGGTGGGGAAGAACAAGGTGGTGGCAACCCTCCTGATACTGGTAGCCAGGGTGGTGGAATGGGAGGTCCTACTACCCATGGTGGCAGTAACCCCCAAACGGGAGTTCGCGTGGCCCTCTCTAGCCTTCGTTGGACCAGTCCAACAACCTCGCCGGAAAACCCATCTGTGATGAAATTCAGGGCAATGCTGACACCAGGGACACACAGTGGCTCAGTTGAGGGTTACAACATGTGGAAGATGACAATGTTCGGGAGCGACAGACCAGATGGATCTCAGGCGAGGTTTGGTGAAATAGGAAATGTCCTTTCCGGTGAAAACCTGAAGAAACCAGTAGTACCTGGACAGAACTTGGAGTTTAGTGTCGAGAGGATGTTTGATCTGACAGCAGCTGGATGTGCACATGATTACCTTTGTATAGAGTTCTCTAAAAACACGTACTCCTCCGTGCCATTCAGCATTAATCTTGGTGACACAGAGACTCTCATCTCATGCAAGAGGCTAACATGTGATGGTAAAGTATACAATTTTAAGACACGGAATTATTTCATGACAAAAGAACTGTGAGGTTCTTGGCAACACAGCAGATAATGTTCTCGGTAATTCAGAACCATAAAGTCATAATGCTGACAATTTTATATAATATGCAGTGATCAAAAGGTCCTTGCATGAACAATTAACAATTGAATCGATATAATACAAATAATGCTTCACACGGGTATGTTCGCCACACAAATACTCGGAATGCCACTCTTGATCAATAAACCCCGTTTATACCAGGAGCTCCAAGCTATGCAAAAGCAGTAGTGTGAAGTCCATATAAATTGCACTAAAGACCTTTAATTCTAAAAAGATGGTTTATGATCATCCCCTGAAAGCATTTTGACTCTATGTTTTTATCTTTCCAGATCGCGGCAGCCAGACGCCTACCAACACAGGTCACGGTGGTGGCCAAACCCCAACTAACACAGGTCACGGTGGTGGGAACCCGCCACAGACCCCAGGAGTAATGGTCATCTTTTCTAAAATCAATTGGGGTCGCCTACCAAGCAATCCAGACAGGCCTGGTAACGTCAACCTGAATGTAACTCTTACACCCAATCCCCACAGCAATCCCCTCTCAGGTAGTCGACTTTGGAGTGTTGGCATCTTTGGAAGTGATGCTGCTGATGGAGCAGGGACAAGGTATCAGGAGCAACCTAATGTCCTGTCGAGTAGAGATCAGAACAAAGCCGTGACACCAACGCAGAGGCTCGAGTTTGACATATCAACACCGTTTGACTTCAGCAGTATTGGTTGCGTTCATCCTTATTTCTGCATAGAGTTTGGGAAGAATAGGTACTCCTCGCCCTCCTACATTCTTCGACTTGGTAACAAGGATAGCCTTGTTGCCTGTCAACGCGTCTCCTGTAATCGTGAGTATTATACACTAGGCAGTCGGCCAAGTCTTTACTAAAAGAGCAAGTCTTAATGGGACATTCGCACAAAATTGTTCGATGCATTTAGATAGCCACCCATATAATGTCTTCGCCCCACCCCCACTAGAAACTGTCTGGTTACACCATCACTCTGTTAAGTTCTACTATCTTTGCAAACCTTTACAGCAAACGCAGGTCAAACTCCAGGAGGTCATACACCTGGAGGTCAAACTCCCGGAGGTCATACAAGGCTAGATCCAAGCCTGCCCACAGCAAGGTTCTATAACATCAGTTGGACCCCAACACCTGGAGAAGTCCGTGCTGGACGCATAACAGATCTTAACGTCCGTGCGACGTTGTTCCCAAACCCTGACACTGACACCATCTCTGGGAAGCGACTGTGGAGAATCGGACTGTACGGGAACATGTATAAAGATGGCACAGGACCAGAGAGGATCCACTACAACGAACAGATCCTTACACCCAAGCAGGCGAAGACACCACTTCGCCGAAACAGACCTGTTGTGTTCGACGTGGACACGCGCTTTCCGTTAGAAGGCTTTGGTTGTGATCTTCACAGGTATCTGTGTATAGAGTTTGCCCAGCACAGCCAACCTAATCCAGAATTCAATTTCCCCATTGAGAATGGAGCACATGTGAGCTGTCGGCCATATCTCTGTCAAGGTAATTGAATAACCAGACACCGTCAAAAGCAATTGTTTTATTTTAAATGACACATTCTCTAATCTCTTGAAATGTATTAATATTTTGACACTACACACAAAAACAGGCAGCCTCTTTATGTGTAGTAGTAGTGTCAAGAGTGTAGAGAAACAGGCAAAAGTCAAGTACAATTATAATGTAACTCCAGAAGGGGAGTTGCCCTGGTGGAGTTGAAATAAACATTTTCTATGCACTCTTGAAATGTACAAACCACGAATAGAGATAAAGATACAGGCAAAGTGTATTTTATACACTTTGCCTGTATTTAAAAAGTATCACATTTCTCCTCACTTAGATTCAGGTCAACCCTACCCGGAGCCCGAGCCCCAGCCTGAACCAGCTCCAAACCAAAACTATGCAAGAGTCGACGATTTCAGTTGGAAAATTGGTAACACAAATATGAATGCTAATGGCCTGACGGATCTCCGGGTATTCGTTAATGTCACACCGACTGCAGACACTGACACCATCAGTGGACAGAACTTGTGGCGAATTGGCGTCTACGGGAGTAGGGTCCGAGAAGGAGTGGATGGTTACCAGGATCGATACGACTACAATCCACAGGTATATGCACCTTTATCATACTGTCTTCGTCTTGGCCATGTTCCTTGTACCGAATAACAATAATGAATGCTAATAATCATGTTGCAAATAGGAACCACACTATTTTGTTCCTCCAGCCTCGGTTTGGTTACATTGATATCAATGATAAAGGTCTATTAAAAAGAGTCTCCATTTATTACTTAACTTAATTGTTTTTAATACAGCTAAACAGATATTTGGCAATATAATTTACAGTTTATCTCAAGTTATAGGGTGTCACAGCCGAGCGATTAAGCATCCATTGAAACAAGTTTTTGGTGGTCAAGTCATGGGAGTGTTTGAAACTCGGCCATGACACTTGAGTCCTTGAGCAAGACAATTGTTTCTTTTCACACAGGGGTAAAATGGGTACCTACGAGGTAGAGGTTGATACTGTGTATGAAAAAACATTTGGATGGCTATGGTTACCAAGGTTGTTTGCTCCACAGAAACCTGTGACAGATTAAAGGAATGTTATTGGCCCAATGACCAGGGTACTTTAATTGTAAAGCGCATCAAGAGTTGAGTCACAACAAACTGTCAAATATCTAATAACCTAAGAAACCTTCTCATTCACTGTATACCACATTGACATCAACACAAACTAATTGATCCAAACACTTCTGTACCCATCTGTAACACAGTAGGCGAGGGTGCATTAGTTTACAGAGGCTCAAGCTATTCCTCCAAAATTGTCAAACCAACTCAACTATCATGTTCAAGAAAATGCCAAGGTGAATAATTGTGAACTCACTTAAATATTGTGTGTTTCCTTTATCATGTGCCTTGTTATATTTCACAGGACAAGTGGGCATTATAAGTACATTGAGTATCATCATTATTATCTCAACTCATCAAGAAGTGAAGAGCAAATTACATTAAGTAGCTCATACTTCTTTCATATATACATCCATGTGGACTGTAAAGGGGTAAACCTGTTCAGCCTCAGGAGTAGATGACAACGATCCCAGGAAAAATAGTTGATTGATAGGACCACACCTTGAAGTGGCCTTCACCAGAGTGTGTTTAGCGACATGCAGACAAAAAGAATTTTAATTCTTTTTGCTTAAAAGCACAAAACTTGTCAGAACAATTTTTGAAAGTTAATATTTCTTGGTTTCTCACAGATTCTTCAGGTTCACGATGCCCGCAGAGTCTTCGGCCCAGGTAGACCCTTGAAGTTTGATGTCAACACAAGGTTTGACATGAGACAGCTAGGCTGTGGTCCATACAAGTACTTCTGCGTTGAATTTGGAAAGGACAGTCTTGCTGTTCCAGACTTTTACATGCCACTTTCCAACGGGGATGTCAGTGTCAGTTGTCAGAGGTCCGTCTGTCCAGAAGGCAAGTATATGACCAGACCAAAAATACTTCCAACCATAATGCATGTCATAGCCAAGCGGTTAAGAGCACTGGATTCAAACTCTGGAGTTTCTATTCAACAGAGTGTGGGTTAAAGTCCTAGCTGTGATACCTGTGTCATTAAACAAGACACCTAATAATCATTATGCTTCGTCCTTCAGATGGGACGTAAAAGCTGTTGGTGTTGTTCAACACGTAAACAAAAAGATAGCACTTTTAAAGGGGTCCGCCATGGTGTTCCTGATTTGACTGGCAGCATATTGCGCCATAGCACCTTGTAAAACATTACATGGTGCTATGTTAAAGGAGTACCTATCATATATCAAAGGTAGTCCAACATACCTTACACTGTACGTTAAAGGGCCTTGATGACCATCACTGAGTGACGGATAAGGTGCAATATAAGCTTAGAAGCCACTATTATTATTACTGAAATGTTGGTAACGCCTTAAGCACAGCTGTTATAATGTATCTACATGTATAATGAACTGGTCAATAGACCCAAAATTACATCCATACCGCAAACCAAGACAACACTCTATGAATTCGTAGGCTTCTTTTGTTCTAATGCTGTTAACAGGTGGAAGTCATACTGGAGGTACTGATCATGCTCAGCCCGATCCAGCTACAATGAAGACGGCGAGGTTCTCTCGCATGGACTGGAGACTACTCGGACCAACAGTCTACTCACATGGGGATAGCGATCTACGCATACTAATGGACATAACCCCAAATCCCTCCTCTGACCGGATCGATGGGGGTGCGGGTAGTGGACTGTGGCGGGTTGGCATCTTCGGCAACAGCAACACAAGGGGGTCACACCCTATGAAGATCAACTACGAAAGCCAGATTCTGAGTCTGGAGGACCGTGACAAGAGCCTGATTCCACCAGGACACCTGAACTTTGACATGACCACTCCCTTTAACCTCCGGAGGGCACACTGTGACAGCCAGTATCCATTTTTGTGTCTGGAGCTTTCCAAGGGTGAAAGAGCCTACCCAGACTTTAATTTACCGTTTCCCCGTGGTGCCGACTCCTATGTATCGTGCCAGCCTGCTCCATGTCTTACAAGTGAGTAGCATACAACAGTGTACACAAACTCCTCCTTTGGACAATTAACCTCGCAATTGAGGCTGTCTTAAATTTGGACATGAGACGTTGTCAACATAGGGTAGATGGCCCAAAAAGTTATTAACGCACCTTCTTTAATCAAAGCTGTAATGATAAGATTCCCCGTGTGAGAAGCCTTAAGTACACTCAAAGGACTCGTTCTCTACCAAACAAAATATTCCCTAAAAGTTCAGCAACTGGTGATATGTTACGAACAACCCAATCATTGTTATCCTAACAAATAAATATATATGTATCTTAACAAACTTATCACATTTACACAACAGCTGATACAAGGACGCACGGCACTGTACCTGTAGCTACCGTCACGTCGGTCACTATGGACGGCGCAACCATTCAGCCCGGCATACAAAACAACCTGTTCTTGGATGTGAGTGTGAACATGGCACAATCTAGCTCAAACATTCATGGAGCCAACCTATGGCGTGTCGAGATGTGGGCAAGCAGAAGCTCAACTGGTGAGGGTCTTAAGATAGGCCACAACAGCCAGGTACTCTCCGAAACACAAACCGACCGAAGCTATGTCCCGCCAGAGCCGGTGTACTTCGCTGCAGTACCATTCAGTGTGGACATGAGAAGGAAAGTCTGTGCCGCTGTTGGCTACGTGTGTGCCAAGTTCTCTAAGCAGGATAATGCAGTTCCAGAGTTCAGTCTAGAGGCATCACCAAACAGCAATGTGCTTACTACCTGTCGACCTGTAGATTGCAGCAGTAAGTGAAATCATCAAAATCAAGCTTATTGACTTTGGTTTTACCTATTTTATAGACCAGTGTGTGTAAGCACCGTATACTCAGTACTCTCCCGAGCTCTATTAAAAAAATCACAGGCATACATTCTTGGGTGGGATTCAAACCCATGACCTTTTTCAATTTTAGAGCAGTGTCTTACCCACTTACAAACTAAATCAAGGTGGCAACGACAAACAAAAAAATCAGCTGCCGCAAACTGCTTGCTGATTAAAACGACCTGCGATATTAATGCAGGAACTGCCAATAGCATGGCTTTTTTAAAACACAATCACTTCCTCTGTTCCTCTGTAAAGAAATGGTAAAAATTATTCTGTAAGTACGAAAACGACACACATATAAGTCTTCTATTTGCCATTCTCAGTGTGTGCTCAGAATTAAAATGAACAGATAAATAAAATTCCCAAGCTCTACAAAAAATGTCTTGTGTACTACACCAGTAACATGTAAACAAATCTGCGCCTGAGTGTAATTGAAACTACATCAATGATTTTTTTTTCTTCACTTCTATCCACTCCAGCCCCAACCAATTCCATGATAACAGTCACCGGGCTCTCCCTGTTCCAGATGAGGGATGTTGGCCTCAGACCAGGCCGACCCAACACCCTGACCATTGGTGTCCGAGTCAACTACGACGCGGCGGAAAGTGTCGGCTTCTCAGGAACCAACCTGTGGTCTTTGCAGATGTGGATGTCCGCAAAAGCAAACGGCAAGGGTAACAAAGTCAGCGCGGTAAACCAGGCCTTGGACGCCGAGCTTTCCTCTGTGCCCTTTGTGCTCGGTCGAGACCTGCAGTTCAGGGGTGTAGAGCTCAGCGTAAACCTGATGGGAAAGAGATGCAAAGCTGCACGATACGTGTGCGTGACCTTATCAAAGAACGCAGGATCAAGCGAGTCCTATGAGCTCCTTGCAAGCCCTACTCCCAAAAGCCTGTCCAAGTGCCTTCCTGTCAACTGTTCTTGAATCTTATCGAGGAGGGGCAGGTTGGACACTGGAAAACTATATGCTTGTAGAATAAAGTGTACAGTCCAAAGTAGTTAGAGTGCACTGCATGGCTATAATAATGTGTGCTGTATTACCCAGTACCTGTGTTTGAACATTAATGTGTCACTGTGGAACTGTTTAAAGTCTTACAGACCTACTTCAACGGCAGCAAGTGACCTTTGCTGAATTTCATATAAAATGTTTTCAACCAATAAGACAATTGAGTTCACGCGATTAAAATTTTATAAATTGTGTACAATACAATCCTGTTGAATACCCTTCACTGGTGCTTTTCAGTAAGATATGCAAAAAAGTCATGTTACATCATCACTCATGCTATAACATTACATCATAATATGAAGGAGCTCCATTTTGTATAGCAACTTTGTTTCAGCATGGAGGTATAACAAAGCATGATGTCGAAGAACTGTAATTTTGACGCATGTCAGAAGTGTTTTTAATTTTTCAAAACCTTGGAGGTTGACCCTCAGTTTTTTATCAATAATTAACAACAATTTAGAAAGTACATTGAAATGATAAAAAACACATACAAATCAGGTGTAAATCGCACCCCTGTTAAATTTGTTTGCTTATTAAGTAGCTGTTTAATCATTAAAGACGCATAAACCTTTTTAATACAGTAATTTTCTGCCTTGCAGGATATACAAGGAATAGTTAGTACAAGTAACATGATATTTACTACGAGAAGCAACATTTTTCTGTGCTTAGTGACTTTGTGCTTTAAAGCAGCTCTATGAAATCAGGCACTGGGCAAAAACCGGGGAAGGTCGTGGATCACAAAGGGGGGAGTATTTAGTAGTAAACACCATATCCAGGCTTGGAGTCAAACAGTGCATTTTGTTCTAATTGTTGTGGCTTCAGACCACCTTCTTAAATGGTTCCAAAATACATTTAGATCTTTAATGATCTTGCTCGTCCGAACCCCACCCCACCTCTGATATAAAAAATTCAGGCCTGTGACCCACTAATGCCCTTCTTCGCACTTGACATTGACTGCTCTTTTATTATATGTACCATGTACATGTGCTATTGCTGCTTAAAAATATATATAAATTTATTCTTAAACTTTATATGAATAGTGTAACCTCAGTTAAAAAAGAGAGAGAGAAAAAACAGGCTAAACCGCATTATCATGATTAGGTTACTATGTTGCATTTGAGAATCTGCAAGAGTTGCATATACATGTAACTTAACTTAACTTAACAGTGTACATGTAATGCTTCCATACATATATGTTAATAAATCATTTTTATAAAACATGATTAAAAACGAACAGTGTTTTGCTTACAGTATTTTGCTTCATTATGATAGTAAAGATACTAAGTTTTTATTGATGCTTTATCACAATCGCAGGGCGCCCCAAAGAACTCATATTCTCCCTCCCCCCCCCCCCCCAGGTGGCAGCAGCGAGATTTGAGCCAGGGTCCAAGAGGTGGAAGGCAAGGCAATATACCACTACGCCAACCTGACCTTACCTCCCGACCCATCATCAAACTCCAGTTCTAGACTACCCAGATTGCGGGAGCTAGATGCCGTTCAAATCCTATATTTTAACAGCTTTTACTGCATCAATTTAAGAGGTGTTAGATTTGCATCGGGGATAACGATTAAGCCTAATGTCGAAGATGCGGCTTTTCATTGATATGCCGAGTAGTGACTTCCCTTATTCAACTACTCGGTTAATCGTGTCACCATGACTACTACCCAAATAGTCCCGACTACCTGCTTGGTGAACCAATTGTGTAACTCACGACTATTCACGACAACATAGTTTACTCAGGAAATACAATCAGACACTTGTGACACAATCCTTCAATCCTTTCAGCACGAATTCTACTTTATTGCGCCTGCGTCAAACATTATGCCGCAATGCATCATGGGAATTAAAAATTAACCGAGACTAGTGTCGAAGTCGCAACTATTTGAGGCGCGACTAGTGGAATAGTAAGTTTGACTAGTGGCCAAGGCTTAATAAGGAATTTTAATTTTGGTTTTACCTTTACACCGATGTGTGTTAGCACTGAATACTCGAGATGTGTGAAAAGAATCACAGGCAAAAGTCTCTGGCCAGATTTGTTATTCAGCTAAGGAAGTTGATGTGTTTACAAACAGCTATTTAACGGAATTGATCTCCAGACTTACTTCTCCTCAGGAATTCGCTCTCGCCTCCTGGTGCACAGACATTCCTCTTTGGTCTTGGATTTCTGTTTTTCCGCTCGATCGTTGAGTTCTCCACACAGTTTACAGCATGACGTCAGATCACTGGCTCTGCACGCTGGGCATGAAAGGACGTACTGATGGCAGTGGGTGCTGGAGCAGGGCTGGTACTCGTCCCACGGCTGGTCACAGTGGAAACAATCTGTGAATGTATCAGAACAATTGCTATAAGAACTATATCCAGGGGAGAGTCACTGCTGACAAAAAAAATCTGAAACTGGGACCCAGATCTTAGGAGGTATATTATAATGAGACATAAATCCCTACTCACTGTGAATGCAGATGTATGTACAGTAATATAATTTATAATATAAAATAATATAGTGAAGCTTTCTATCATCATTACACGTATCTATAAACCGTATAAGTGTTTGTGTTTCATGTCTTACAAAAAGCTTCCAAACCCTTTAAGATAAATCTTAGCTTTTTGTAAAATTGGCCCAAGGGCTTGTATGAAACTTACTTGCGACAACATCCCGATTGGTACTGATAGCGTATCAATCATCGAACACAAAGAGCTTTCCTCTGAAGTTATACCCTACTTTTAAAACATCTTTCTAATCCAAGGCAATGTGTCCCTTTAAGATCGATCTCAGCTTTTCGTGAAACGTGCTCTAGGGGTTGTATGAAACTTACTTGAGACAACATCCTTTTTGGTACTGATAGCGTATCGATCATCAACACAAAGTGCTTTCCTCTGAAGCTATACCCTACTTTTAAAATATCCTTCTAATCCAAGGCAACGTGTCCCTTTAAGATTGATCTTAGCTTTGTGTGAAATCTGCTCTAGGGGTTGTATGCAACTTACTTGAGACAACATCCTGATTGGTACTGATAGCGTATCGATCATCGAACACAAAGAGCTTTCCTCTGAAGTGACCATCAGGATACTGATCAAGGTAGTTGTGCACCCCTCCCTTGAGCTGTAGTATCTCCTTGCAGACACCCTGAAATACAGAATGGTGGACTTGTGTCATGGAGCTGCCATCTTGTTTTGGACGCTAAGTGGCAGCAGACATGTAAATCTCCATTGTTTACATAGTTATGAGCATGGGCACATTGCTAAGATCACATCGTACATCCTGCGAATGCAGATGCAGAGCGAATGTTGACGTCACAAAATTCACAGCGAATATTCATAGCAGTTCAGCTCTGCTCAGCTCACTTGCAAATCCGCTGCGAAAGGATAGTTGTTGTGTCAAATTCGCTTTGCATGAACATTTGCAGGAAGTATTAACTAGGCTTTACAATGTAACTCAGTTGTTCTCAGTAATGTGCAAATTATGCGCATAACTATGTAAACAATGGAAATTTATTTGTCTGCTGCCACCTAGCGATCCAACGTCTCCCAATAGCAATTGCAAATAATCTGGTGTCAATTTCGTATGATGAAAAACAATAATTTTGTTTTAACTAGGCCTATGTGTACATAATAATAATAATAATAATAATAATAATAATAAATGATATGCCTGATAAATATTTTCATCTATAATAATATGGGAAAAATGTCATGAAATAGAATGTATGGATGGATTAAGGTATATAAAACTGAAAACATTATCAGTATTTTTAAATCTGGGTAATACTTCAAATTACTAGACAGACAAAAATAATTATATTTATAAAGATACAGCCTGTGGGAAACAGTCTACCAGAGTAAAAACTGTCAAGCCATTTAATCTTTTTTTGTTTTAAAAAATAAAATTAAAAATAAAGATTACATCACTTAAAATATACAAAAATCATATGTCAATAGCAAACTTAACATATCAAGTGTGGAAACGAATATTGATTGCAGTAAGAATGTACAAAACAAACAAAACAAAGAAAGGATTTATTTTTGTGTTTTAACAGCAATTAAATACATTTTTGGAAATAGGGATGTCACTAAAAATGAACAACCCTTGTTATTTGGAGGGAAAGGGCAGAATTGGGAGTTGTAAAGAGAATTGGGAACAGGGGAAATAAAAAGGGAATTAAAAGGGGAATTCAATTTAATTTCGAAACACGAAAGTCACAGATAACAAAAACTCTGGACATTTGGAGGGAAAGTGGAGAATGGGGAATTGAAAAAACAAAAGGAGATAGAACAGAAGATTAAATGCATTTTTAAAATGGGAAAGTCAGCAAAATACAACAAACTCTTGGCCTTTGGAGAGAAATAATAATGCACACATAAATCAAAGCGAGTAAAGACCATTTTTGTTACAATAGCACTAGAACATAATTTTGGAAGGGGAAAGTCAACAACCTTAGCATTTGAAAGGAAAGGGCAGAATGAGAAAGTTGAAATGAGAATGAAATAAATGGGTCGGGATTGTCAACTCTACAGGAGTAGGATAGAGTGGAAGATGATCAAAATATAAGAATATATTTTTAAACAGCAGACACGGCTACTTTTTGTAATGCAAAATGACAAAAACAAATTCAAAATACACCAAAAGAAAACATCAGATAATCATGTGAGAAAATTGCACACCTGTAACAGAAATTATCAAATTGGAAACAAATTAACATCACAACAGAAATTGAGGAAAATCTTAGTTCATATAGTTGCATACATAAACGGTACAAGGATTATACCAAAAACATGATTGAGAAAACATTAAATATGTTATATTCATATATGCAAAAAATATAATGTTGGAAACAAATTAAGATTTAAACATCACAAAAGAAATTCACGACAAATATCATACATTGTATACACAAATAGTACAACAATAAGTTCGAGGGGGTTGCTACTGGAAGACCTGCCAAGAAACACAATTGAGAAAACATTTAACATATTATTCATAGAAAAAATATCATGGAAGCAAATTGAGATTTTAACATCACTTAGGTAATTCAGAACAAACTTAGTTCATTGCATACATAAATAGTAAAAAAAAGATTGAGGAGGTGGAAGAGATAGGAAACACAATTTAGTAAATATTAAACATGTTATTCAAATAGACAAATTAAATGGCAAAATATAAAAAACATCCAGTTGAAACCAAATTGAGACTTTAAAAATCATAAAGAAATCAAGGACAAATATCAACACATTGCATTAAAAAAATAGTAAAACAATCAAACATATGAGGGAGATGAGGACAGATTACCATAAACAGGTGAAGTCAACCTCACAACCATGGGCAGCGCACCGTATCACGCTAGATTTGCGTACGACTCTAACCCCTGGGAGGGAAACTCCGATACGTGTCTTTGATTGGCTATCATATACGAGAAAAATATGAAACGCTGTGCGTCTCCAAAAAGCTCTATACGCCGCAACGCGTGCGTATAAAGATGTACAGTACGTATTCACTTTTTTGTCACGCAACACTGAATGGCAAGGCACTAACGCCCCACACAGAACGGATCAACCACAGGACTAATTGTAATATCCCTTAAATTTTGATATTTTCGAGTTACACTTCCAGGGGTTATGATCGAGCAAGGCATGCTGGGAAAAAAATGGCGTGGCGAGATCGATCACCCCTGGGAACGAGTATGGTTGGTAAGGAGTATACAGACCTTTGATTTCAAATAGGCAGAGCCCCGTTCACATCTGATGCCCCCAGTGCAGTACATAATAACCCTCTTGTCTTGAAACAAGTCCAGGTTCTTGTCCACATACTCGGGCCAGTAGCTGAACTTCCGTATGTTAGGAGTCACAGCACCTTTAAACTGGCCCTGAAAAGACAAAAGTTAAAAGCGGCAGAGTTATTTTTGGTTATCAGTTTTGATTATAGAACAAAATTAATATAACAACAATAATTGTGTCATGTCATGGTAAAGAACACCAAACTCAGGCTCTTGTGTCTCTGATCAGCAAAGTGCGGCTTAAAGACACTGGACACTATTGGTAATTTTCAAAGACCAGTCTTCTCACTTGGTGTATCCCAACATGTGCATAAAATAACAAGCCTGTGAAAATTTGAGCTCATCGAATTTGACTTCGTCAGAGTTGTTAGATAACTATGAAAGAAAAAACACCCTTGTAAGACAAAGTTGTGTGCTTTCAGATGCTTGATTTCGAGACCTCAAGTTCTAAATCTGAGGTCTCGAAATCAAATTCGTGGAAAATTACTTCTTTCTCGAAAACTACGTCACTTCAGAGGGAGCAGTTTCTCACAATGTTTGTTACTATAGTAACCTCTCCCCATAACTCGTTACCAAGTGAGGTGTTATGATAATAAATATTTTGAGTAATTACCAATAGTGTCCACTGCCTTTAACGTCCCATCGGAAGGAAAAAGCAATTGGTTAGTGTGTAGAGTTTGAGCAATAAATGCAGAGTCTAGTATTCACAGGTCGCCCAGGAAAAAAGCAAAACTGCAAGAAAAACATGGAACAGGGAAATCAAAAACAAGGATTTCTGCATAATGAGCGTAATGAATGCGGAAACGTCATACTCCTCTCCTTTTGTAATGAATGTGCCAAGACAACAACGAAAAAAAAAATCAAAAAAAAATCACAGCATATCTTTAAAGGCACCTTTGGTACTTGTCAAAGACCAGTCTTCTCATTTGGGGTATCTCAACGTCGAAGTTGCGAGATAATAATGGAAAAAAAAACACCCTTTTCACCCGAAGTTGTGTACTTTAAGACCCTTGATTTCGCAACTTCAAGCGTGAGGTCTCGAAATCAATTCAACTATTAACAAACCTGTGAAAATTTTTAGCTCAACTTGTCACCAAAGTTGCGAGATAATAATGGAAGAAAAAAAACCTTTTAATCCGAAGTTGTGTGCTTTCAGATCCTTGATTTTGAGACTTCAAGCGTGAGGTCTCAAAATCAATTCAACTCAAGCGTAAGGTCTCAAAATCAATTCAACTATTTTACTTAGAAATTACTTCTTTCTCAAAAACTACGTTTCTTCAATGGGAGTCATTTTCTTGCAATGTTTTATTCTAACAACACGTCTCCATTGCTCGTTACCAAGTACGTTTTTATGCTAACAGTTATTTTGAGTACATACCAAGAGTGTCCACTACCTTTAATAAACCAACTACTTACTATCTTGCTCTCATAGAAGTTTCGACAATCCAACAATAAGGTGGTGTCCTCTTTTCCACCACTCTGAGATTGAAGTTCATGGTCTAGTTCTCGATGAAATTCTTCGGGTGTTAAATGTTCTCCTGACAGACAAAGATTGATCAGAAAGTCTTAGTATACATGAATCTGGCAAGCCATAATATTATAAGTTATCACACTAGCGCGAGTGAAATACGGAAAAAATATAGCGCTTCTGCGTCCCGTATCCAACGAGGCCGAATATGGGACACAGACGTGCTATATTTTCCATATTTCCACCAGCGCGCGTGTGATAACGTATTTATCTCCAAGCAAACTTGGTGCATGACATAGAACACACAAGACGCATGGTAGTGATATTAGCCGTGCAATATAGGTTTTTATCACCACTCCATTCTGCGAATCTGATTGGAGGATTAGCGCGTACTTGAAGATAAAATGTATTATTACATAGCACTCATATCCGCCACTCAGTTAAACTCATCCTCAAGTCCCTTCAAAATTAAGTATTTCCTGCAATGTATAATAATAATAATAATAATAACAAATTCTTATATAGTGCACAATAACCGTATTAATGCGCTATACATTAGTGCTCTGGGCATAGGGCCAAATAACATCCTTTTTAAATGTTTCTCAGCGCCATGGGAGTATACAGCCCTGAGCTGCCTCAACCTCTACCCTCATGCACCAGGTACCCATTTATACCCCTGGGTGAAAAAAGCAATTATAGTAAAGTATGTGGGACTACGTTTGAATTATGAGACCTACTCCTCAAAGGCAGTGGACACTATTGGTAATTACTCAAAATAATGATCAGCATAAAACCTCACTTGGTAATGAGGTTGATAGTATAAAACATTTCGAGAAACGGCTCCCTCTGAAGTGATGTAGTTTTCGAGAAAAAAATTAATTTTCCATGAATTTGATTTCGAGGCCTCAAGTTTAGAATTTGAGGTCTTGAAATCAAGCATCTGAAAGCGTACAACTTCGTGTGACAAGGGTATTTTTTATTTCATTCATATTTTATGCATATGTTTAGATACACCAAGTGAGAAGACTGGTCTTTGACAACTACCAATAGTGTCAAGTGTATTTAACAACTACCAATAGTGTCCAGTGTCTTTAACATAGCATACATTGGAATTGCGGCTCTACAAAGCTGTCCAAGCCATGAAGGCCTTGACAAAAGGCTAGTCCCAGACAGGCAACAAGCCAAGTTAACCGGCCTTGTTACACCTCTACACACACCTGCTTGTCTGTAGCTGAGCGTGTTGGGGTCAACTCCCATGGGCACAATCTCCTGGTGAACACCCACCTTCAAACCCTTTGGGAAGTGGCTAGAATCACCTCTGCTTTTCTGGAAAGAGAAAAAGTAGCAATTTTATAAGGTGAATTCACAACAGCGTAGAAGGCTTGCGTGCTTCCTTTTTGAAAGGGCAAGGGCAACAAAGCATTTTCCTTTTCGGTAAAGGACACCTTATGAGGAAAATTGTAAGTTTCTGCAGGAGCATTTCAAGGGCACCAAGGCAATGACCAGAGGCATCAGTGAAGTATCAGGCCTGAATTAGTTTAAAAACTGGAACTCAACTACGTACACTTACAAGGTGAAAGCCTGGAAAGGTTTCCAAATCATTGCTGACGAAAGGTCTGAAAAATTTGATCAACATTTTTGGAATTTTAGGTTGACAAAGCAAACTGTACATACATGTAGCTTGGACTTTAACCTGCGACTACCTGTAGTAGATTGATGTACAGGTGCTCTTCCAACTGAGTCAACTAGCCTGAATGTTGGCAGTCTCCCTATTTTGTCAATATCTTTGTTCGGGAGTCAGAGTCAGAGTCAGAGCCTATTCAACCTGGAACTGCCATGTAGCCAGGGATCGCAGACAAGTTTACGATATAACCTGGAAAACAGCTGCCAAGGGATCACCTCAAAGAAACTGACTGGAACAATTCAAATCAATTTAGGGTCCAATAACTAAGGATATTGTTAGGGCTACACACGTAGATAGATCAGTTGGTAGAGCACCCTCATACTAATCTGGAGGTCGCAAGTTCAAATCTTTTCTAGCCAGCATAGGGCTAGTTAGTTAGACTGGGCCCCTGTCTTTATCCGCAAAGATAAAGTTAGGTCGCTGCCGCTATGATCCAGTGATTCCATTGGATACAGTGATATCATTGGATACACGTGCAGTGACATAGATGCCCAAAATTTGGGGAAAATTTTTGCCCAAAATGACAAAAATGTTGACTATTTAATAGTCACTGCTCTCAAGTCCGCAATGGAATTTGACTGCAAATATCTATATGTGAAATGACCCAGGTCAGAGGTCAAACAACAAGCCCGTTTTGCAATTTTTGAGGCCGGTCTCTGGCGCTTTTTACGAGCCTCGAAGAATGACGTCAGCTAAGGGCTAGTTAGCTTTGTTCGAGTGGTAGAGGGCCAGCATGTTAAACGAAAAGTCATTGGTCTTCAACTGTTCAACCCCATACAAATTTTTAAAAACTATCACAGACCAAGATGATATTTTCTGCCATAAAAGCTCAACATTCAACAAATCTTTCAACCCAGCAATGAAGTATTTTATTTTTTATTTTCTTGTACCTTGAAATCCAAAGCAGTCATTTCAATAAATAGAGGATGGTTTCTAACAGCCTTGATGTACAGATTGGTAGCTTCTACAGATCCTCCAACAGTTCCATTAAGCCCCTCAGTGGCAAGACGAATCTTCATGGGTCAAAATGAAAAAAATAATCAACGCTTTTAATCATATGGAAATTTTCATCGGGGATAAAAAATATTCACTTTGGTTTTACCAATCAGCATATTAATAACTTGACACTGACAGTGACAGCAACACAACTTTACAAAGAATCTGAATCTGAATTATAAAGTCGAAAAATTTTCCTAATGGAAACATCACACCAACTTTTTGCAAGACGATGAGAAGACAATGAAGATGCTGGGGAGTCATCGCCAAGTGGTTAAGAGCATCAGATTCAAGATGGTGGTTACATAAGTCATCAAGGTGTGCGTTCCAACCCCGGTCAGGACACTTGTGTTCTTGAGCAAGACACTTTTTAAAACTGTAAATGCTTCTCTTAACCCAAAGGTAACATGGTTCTTACGATTGATTTATTGCATATTTTGCAGCACAGGCTGTGTACGACCCAAGGAGCTGAGATGGTTAAAGGAATGAAAAAGGCCTAAAGGCCAAGTGACTGTGGGAAATAATGACTACAAGTCTATTTGTATTATTATTCATGAAGAAATTTCAGTTTTAGACATTGGAGGAAAACCCCTATTGGGAAAACCGACGCAATCAGGTTGGGATTGAAAAAAAATATAAAAAAATGCAAGGCTCCAGTCCGGGTTTGAACCAGGTGTCTACAGAGGTGAAAGGCATGGAGAAAAATCACTCAGGTTGGTAGTGGGCGGTCAGGTTGATGTTGCGGTGTCTTGCGGTGTCTTCCACATCTAGGACCCGGTTCAAATCCTACTAGGGGCACTAGTGGATTGGGTTTTCAGTCCCTACTAGCTGATACTACGTGGGTTTTCACTGGAATAATTCTCCAAGGTTTTCCTCCCAAATCTATCTGAAATGTCTTCATTATCTTCTCTTCTCGTTTGGCCCTTAGGGCGTTGAGAATATTTATCCAGATGTAGACTGCCCAAAGAGGCTTAGAAAGAAACCTACCTTTCCTGCTAGATGTAACCTCTGACATAAAACCCTCTGCCACTCAGCAATTTCTTCAGGTTTTTCAATGTCAACATATCTATAATACAGTAAAATTTGTCCTTCTCCGTTCTTGTCTAAATGTTGGCAATCTTCCTCACTCGGTAGCCAAGGCAACGTTTCCCTATATTTCTCACACACTTCTGTGTCCTTGTGGCTTTCTGTTTCTGTCACTGAGTTCTCATTTTGCGTCTTTTGTTTCTTCGACGACTCCAAATCACCACTTCGGTCTTTTTCGTCATATTGCAAATCTTGCGAACCTCTTCTTAGTGACAACTCTCCCTGCTCAAATCTTATTGTTGCAACTTCACTTCTGTCCTGTAAAAGTCTCTGACATTTACTATCTTGTTTGACCTTCTGCAGTTCGAGGGTTGTGGCTTGGTTTACAATCTCACCATGTTCTTTTGCAACATGTTTATGAATCTCAGCAGCGACATTAAATGTTTCATCACAACACAACCAGGACAGGGTTATTTGATGGTCATCGTTGGGATCTGAAGCACCTAAGCGCCTTGAATTGACAAATTCCGCAAAGACCTGTAGAAATTAATATAAGCAATAAACATTAGTTTTAAAAGTGGTATAATACTTGCGATACTTTTTAGACAAACAAATCTTTGAAAGAAGGTCCCCACGGGTGGGTAGGCCTACACAGCTTTATGTGATCAATTACAATACATCAATCAATAACATGACATGATGATGGACCCCATAATGGCGTTTACCTCAATGTAGGGGGTCCATTATGATTGTTGCGTTAACGTAACCCTCCTCCTGACGGCCGCCCCGGCCTGGGCGGCCTTCGAGAGGAGGGTTACGTTATCATAACTAGGGGTCCATAAAAGTCGGGGAACTATTAATCCTGCCCCTCCCCTAATAGCCTAGCCCCTACCCTACCTACCCTAGCAGGATGAGTATGAATCGTGATGATGGGATGGTTATGGAATGGATGGGGCTACCCTCTAGGCTCTTTGCCCCCCAAAAATGGATATGATTGGCTTGGCTTGGCATCCCATTATTATTATATAAACCCTTACAATAAGGGGATCCACAAAATGTCTTTGTACTCTTAGCCCCCCCCCCCCTTCCCCGCCCCCCCAACACTTTTCGGAAAAGTTCCGTACCACACACAATCATATCATATATCACTCACGGTATCGATCACGCCACCACTTTCTCATTCGATATGAATTAATTAATTTAAGTCAAATAATTTAACTGCTTACCCGTTTTCTAGTGACTTTGGAGATTTTCCTTGGTTTCATTTTAACAATAATAACACTCAGTATTGATACCTACAAAAACCAACAAAAACCCATTGCTCTTTACTTAAGTTTTACCAACTTTTGTCCCTCATGGTTTTTTTACGGTCTCGCCAAAGTGCGCCCTCATTAGTTTGGGATTAATACAACAAAACAGGTTAGAGCTTGATTTTAAATGGTAACTAGTAGTTGTGACCTCACCTTGACCTTATTGTGTACAACTCGGTACAAAAGTCAAGGGAGGCCGTGGCTACCGGTTACGTTTTACTGCATCAGCCATAATGTTGTAGCTGGATTTCATTACTGTTGTGTAGCTGTCACTTTCTCACTGGTTTGTCTTGTGATCGTCATCTTGCTGGTCATGGAAAATGCAGTGAGAAACAACGAAATTGTTGGGAGATGTTTGGACATGTGTCCAGAGAGAGAAAGGAAAACGTAAGCTTTTTAGTTTTATAAGAGGATTTTACTCATTTTGAGGCAATAGTTTTACTTTTTTTTAGTTTTATTAAACATTTTGATAAAAGTGAAGTGTTTTGCTACATTCCCTCACTCAGGTCAAAATCAGAAAAAGAGAAAAATTGGCTCCGCTTTTAACATCCGTGTAATGGTGACAGTGATGAGACCGATGTTAAAAGCGGAGCCATTAACAGTTCAACAAGGTGGGCTAACCCGAAACCGTACCACAACAAACATTGAATTGACCATCCAAATGATTGCCACTGTCACTGACCAATGAATAATTTGGATTCTTTAATATTTTGTTGAATGAATGCTTATGTGTGACATTTTTGTATTCGGTGCCACTTTCTAAAAAGTAGACTAAGACAAAAAGAGTTTAGAGACAACTAGCGACTAGAGGCTCTACAGCAGGTTTATTTGGGTTTTTTTAAGGTGCTGATGACTTAATTAATGTAAGTAAAAATGGGTGGACTATGGAGGTAGACTTCATGGGTGGACTAGTCTTTACTTCTTGTTCGTTGGGAAAAAGTTTTGACCTATTTGTTTGAGTAAAGAACAAATCCAGGGCACGGTTCATCTTGCAAACAGAACTCTCTAAATGTTTTGCTGATAGTGGTTGAGTGAGAAACGTAGTAAAGTCGTGAAAGTAAAAGTATTGTCTTTCTTCCTCTCAATTAAAAAATATGTCTTGCACTCATTTCCGGACTCTCATCGGTCCACCATAATGTTGAATAATTAAAATTCTTCCGAAATGTTTTGTTATTTATTTATTTTTTTAGGCGGGAGTTGCAGGAGAGACTTCATCCATTGGAGGTTGCACCTGGCGTCAATCCAAAAAGGTCTGATGTCCAACACTCAAATTTAAGTTATAAAATATGGAAGTCTTATAGCGCACGTATCTACCAAACAGTTGATATATTTCTGGCAATGAAACCAAGGATGTCTCATAAAGTGAACTTTTAAAATCACTGTAGCTCGCAAGCCTGAGCCTCAGGCTGAGGAAACCTGTAAACCTTGTTTTAACCTTACACAGGGATGTGTGTAGTATTGTAAGCTCAGTAATTTCTCAAATGACAAAAAAAAATCAAGTTAATATTACTCAGGTGGGACCGAGATTCCCTGGTTGCTAGAGGCAGTTTGAAACCTATACTTAAGCAGCGGAAACTGCAAGAATTATGTTAAATTGTGTTTCACCACAGTTTTATTTGCATCTAACTTTTACTAAGAGGCCTAGCTATGTATTTTAAACTTGTGAAACAATGTCATAAATGGTATTACTTATTTCTTTGTGATGCTTTAAAACAATAAAATTGACTAATAACAGCTGTTGAACTATTTATTTTCTTCCAGCGCAAATGCCAGTCACATGACCATGATCAAAGAGTACTCCAGACCAGCCGCAGGGAAAGCTGATGCCGTTGCCTCTGACCTTCGACCGCCAGAAGTGTTACTGGAGACCATGCACTACATGATAACAAAGTATGTTGGACGAAAAGAAGCGTTTGGTCCAAATAATGAGATACTCAAATTGTCCTAAGAAACATCATTAATCGGCTTTGTCTGAATTTGATTGATTTGGTTCTTGCTGCATGGTGTTTATTAAGCAAAACAAATTATGCAAGTTGTAACATCTTGTAAAGTAAAGGTTTTGGGTGGAGTTTAATGGGGTAGGTCTCTGGTTATCACCTTGGGAATACAAACCTTTGGTTTTGAAAAAGCCTGCGTCAGCATGGTGCAGTGTTAAAGGAACACGTTGCCTTGGATCGGTCGAGTTGGTCTATAAAAAGCATTTTGTAACCGTTTTTTTATAAAATGCACATGGTTGGAAAGATGTTTTAAAAGTAGAATACAATGATCCACACAAATTTGCCTGGAAATTGTGTGGTTTTTCTTTTACACGGTTGGCCATTTATGGGAGTAAAAAATTTGACTCCCATAAATGGCTCACCATGTTAGTCGACGAGGTAAAAGGAAAACTCTGCATTTTTGAGGCATGTTTGTGTGGACCATTGTATTCTACTTGTACAACATCTTTCTACCCATATGCACTTGATATCAAATGGTTACAAACGCTTTTCAAAGACCAACTCGACCGATCCAAGGCAACGTGTTCCTTTAATTGCAAGATTGCACCCTAAGGGCTTTTGTGTGCTTTAAGTTTGAAGGATTTGTTGCACACACAGTCAAATTGCGCTTAGCAAAACCACTTTCTTGCAATGGGACGGTGGTCTAGTATACTTATGAGAGTGGTGAAACATGAAAGTGTTTTCAAAGACTGATTGTTTCAAGAAAGCTCTGTGCTGTAAGATTATGGAACTTTTAAAAGGTTACTTACATACAACATTTTCTCATCATGGTTCATTGTTAGTTTCATCCGACTTTCAATCAATGCCTTTTTTTGTCCTCGTTCAACAGGCTATTACAAAGAAGTGACCAGTCTTTTGTGACGCAGTATGACTTCATATTTGACCGAACGCGCAGCATCAGACAAGACCTGGTGATTCAACGAGCCAGCGGAGTAGAGTGCATGCAGATCCTTGAGCTCGCAATAAGATTCCATTTGTACTCGGGATACAGGTAAACAAAAACCTAAAGGTTAATCAAAGTCAATTGATTCTTTGTAGAGCATTAAGGGTACCCATTTACCCCTAGATGGAGAGAAGCAATTATGGTTGAGTGTCATGCTCAGGGACACAAGTGTCATGACCGGTACTCAAACCCACACTCTGTTGAACAGAAACACCAAAGCTTGAGTTTGGTGCTTTTTTCCTGCTTGGCCACGACACCCTAACGATTCTATATACATATACTGTAGTGCACAGTTTCCCTGGACTTTCCATGTTCACATATCTAGCTGAGAAATGCAACCAACATTATTTTCTGTCATTCCAAGTTGCCGCCATGTGATTTCTGAACACTACAAAAAAGTTCCTGGGTTTTAGCGCTCCTTTTAAAAACTCCACACAGGTTATGCACAGAACACGTGTCTCGATTTGACGGAAAAATCAACAATGACCACACCCAAGAGTGTCTTAAGAGACTCCTGGTCATGTACCAAGATGCTGAGACGGACGGTAGCACCACAAGTCCCAACCGAGAAGAGTTTGAGGCACTTTATCTCATCTTTAATCTTGGTAAGTGGAAGTGTTGTATCTAGACCTTTTTTAGTGGTGGGCTCTAAATAACATTTAGTCCACCAAGGTTAAGCAGATCAACAAAGTTATGTATGTTCAGACATGGGGCCTTCAGACATGGGGCGTTCAGACATGGGGCGTTCAGACATGGGGCCTTTAGACATGGGGCGTTCAGACATGGGGCGTTCAGACATGGGGCCTTCAGACATGGGGCCTTCAGACATGGGGCCTTCAGACATGGGGCCTTCAGACATGGGGCGTTCAGACATGGGGCCTTCAGACGTGGGGCCTTCAGACATGGGGCCTTCAGACGTGGGGCCTTCAGACATGGGGCCTTCAGACATGGGGCCTTCAGACATGGGGCCTTCAGACATGGGGCCTTCAGACATGGGGCCTTCAGACATGGGGCAATCTGAGGGAGTGCTGGGCAGCAGAGTGTTTTTTGCGCTGAGTGGTGGGCGAAATTGTTAGTTCTGGGCAGGGTGGCCCGGCACCGCTCACTTTGGCTACAACACTGGATTGAATCCAAGAATGTGAAGGAAATCTTACACTTGCACCTGAGACAAATCTGATCGGGTCATTCCATGTCAATCAACCAGTGGTCCCCAGGTGACCCTCTCAGATATGACCCATTCAAATTTGGCCGAGGCGGCCATTTTGTGCGCGCGCGAGACGCGAAAAGGGATTTTTGTGATAATTTCCAACTTTGAAAGCTCAAAATTTAGTTTCAAGAAATTTGGCAAGAAGTACAATGGAATACCAAATTTGAGCTCTCTACCTGGTACAAAAACTAAATACTGAGCTTTCAAAGTCAGAAATTATCTCGAAAACGACATGGAGTATTATTATTTTTAAGCTTTTTTGCATGTGTTCATTTTGAGCCACATCCAATCATTCTGATGAAGCTTCATCAAAATCTGAGAGGGGTCACCTGGGAACTCTTCAGGAAGTTGGTTGATTTGACACAGAATGACCCATAGATTTTCTCTTAGTGCCTGTTCATCACCTCATTTTGAGTCTGGTCTCATAACATAAATTCTGGTCAAGTGAAAAATCTGAGCTGCAAGCCCGGCAGTCTTGTGGCTATTTCCCTCACATTTTGAGTCCTGGCTGCTGTTCAGAACCAGGTTTCAATCTCATTCCCATTTAACTTGTGACCCTCTCTCCCTCCTTGTCTAACAGGATCACCAGAAGCTTTAAGACATGCGCTTTCTCTACCTGTCGGAGTCAGGTAAGTAAGGCTGGATTTAGATGTTAGTTAAAGGCACTGGACACTATTGGTAATTACTCCCCAAAAATGTAAGCATAAAAACTTACTTGGTAATGAGCAATGGAGAGCTGTTGATAGTATAAAACATTGTGAAAAACGGCTCCCTCTGAAGTTAAGTAGTTTTTGAAAAAGAGATTATTTCTCACTCAAATATTAAAAGACTCTAGGACATACATGTAAGGCTTTTATTAGACAT
The DNA here is from genome assembly GCF_902459465.1 of Asterias rubens. Lineage (NCBI taxonomy): Eukaryota > Metazoa > Echinodermata > Asteroidea > Forcipulatida > Asteriidae > Asterias > Asterias rubens. The sequence goes on along the minus strand of NC_047064.1, from coordinate 16,184,284 downwards.
AAGAACGCACACAAATCTGTGCAACTAGGGTGTTTTTTCTTTTATCATTCTCTTGCAACTTCGATGACCAATTGCGTTAAAATTTTTACAGATTTTTTATTTTATCAATATGTTGGTATACATCAAGTTGGAATACTGGTCTTTGACAATTACCAAAGGTCTCCAGACAACTGATATTCAAAGAGATCTGATAACAATTGGTTGAGCGTCGACATGTTAATCCAGAGGTCAGTGGTTCAAATCCCACTCAACTAAATTTGTCTTTGTTCAACGTCAAATCATCCTCAATTTTTGCAATGTTTTATTTCATTTTATTTGATTGTTTGTTGTGTTTTTGAATAGGCAGTGCCCCAGCGTCCGGCTTGCCCTCCGTATCCACAGTGCACACCTTCAAGGTAACTTCATACGAGTCTGGAGACTAGGCTCCCAATGTGATTACATACAAAGCTGCGCCCTTCATCGTCATCTCAGGCTGGCTAGATGGTAAGGAGTCAGGACACTAAACCCCCAAGTGTAATCTCATCAAACAAACAAATGTCCTAATTTCTGAATCACTGTGATTACTGACATTATAAATGTGGACACCAAGGGTCAATTTCATGCGGCTGTTTAACGATAAGCAAATTTTTGAGCTAACTAAAGCAAAAACATTTGCTTAAAGACAGTGGACACTATGGGTAATTGTCAAAGACCAGTCATCTCACTTGGTGTGTATCAACATATGCATAAAAACACAAACCTGTGAAAATTTGAGCTCAATTGGTCGTCGGAGTTGCGAGATAACTATGAAAGAAAAAACACCCTTGTCACACGAAGCTGTGTGCGTTTAGATGCTTGATTTCGAGACCTCAAATTCTAAACTTGAGGTCTCGAAATCAAATTCATGGAAAATGACTTTTTTTCTCGAAAACTATGTCACTTCAGAGGGAGCCGTTTCTCACAATGTTTTATACTATAAAACCTCCCCCAATTACCAAGTGAGGTTTTTATGCTGATAATTATTTTGAGTAATTACCAATAGTGTCCACTGCCTTTAACTGTAAATGTACTTCACAGGTAAGCAAGAAAATTAGGCGACCAGCTTGCATGTTTACCATGGATTTACAAAGTCATTCATACTCATACAGTAAGCACCGGAAGGTTAGCATGGCTTTTTGTGTGCTTACAGTTCGCTGAGATATAAAATTTACAGAAGCAAGCACAAAATCTGCCATTAAGCAGATCTATGAAATTGGGCTTTGATCCAGAGAAATTAAGCCTTAGTTTTATCACGGATAACCCCTCAACTGTTCAAGTCCTGAACACTTAAAAATAATATGCGACAAAAATATTGCATGACAATAAGCAATACTTCTGACGACTAAATAACTGTAATATTGTGGCGTGTCATGGCTGAGCAGTTTTAAGAGCATCGGATTTAAGCTCTGGTGTTTCATCAGCAGAGTGAGGGTTCAAATCCCGGTTGTGGCACTTGCTTCGCAAAATTGGGGAGGTAGTGCTTTCTGCTCTACCGGCCAGACTTCGGATTGATGATACCCAAGCCTACATTGGTGTGGACTGTAAAAGGGGTAACCCTGTTTCAGCCCTAGGAGTAGGTGGTTACGGCCTCTGGAATAAAATAATTGTAGCCCACACCTTAGGCCTTGTGTGTCTGGAGACTTGCATCAACAAAATATATAAAAAAAATCCCAAGGAAATCATGGAAGACCAACATTACCGTAGAAAAACAAACAAGAATTCTCAGAACTCTCACACTATGATATTCGGCCTTTCTAATTCTAGGCAAGCTCTTCAAATCCTGAACACGGCCTACAGCAGTAAGAATCTGCGCTTTCCAGTGAGAGTCTTGTCCAAATGGTTGGTGTTTGACTCTGATAATGACACCATAGAGTACCTCGAATTATGTGGGCTCGAAGTCAATGACAGAGGCGTGGCCTTCCACAAGAGTACTCCTGTTGCAGCAGAAGCTATAGTAAGTGGCAACTTGACGGGTGCACTGTTGGGTTTGGAGAAGAGTAAAGTCGTTCCAATCCTCAAGTTTAAAAGAAAATTTATCCTAAGTGAATGGTACATCACTTTTGTTTTTGTTCAACTCTGCACGGTTAGGCATGGTGGCATGGTTGGCTCGTGCGTTAAGCACTCGCCTCTCACCAAGGTGACCCCGGTTCGATACTCGGCCAGGGCCATATTATGTGAGTTGAGTTGTGCGTTGGTTCTCTGCTGTGCCAAGAGGGTTTTCCAGACCATCCGGTTTTCCTCCCTCGGGAAAAATCAAACACCCTCGATCTTTGGCTGTGCTCGTTGGTCATAATGGGTTGATGTTGTTGCATGCCTGCTTCTGGGATCAGACCCCCCCACTCTGATGACTTAACCACCACAACTTGAATTTGATGCTCCCAATCGTTTAGCCATGACACCCTAAATAAATTTGACATTTTTTTTTTTTGTCCACTGTCAATAAACAGCCACCTCATTGGAAGTGCAGTAAACTGGTCGACTCCAAGCAGGGCAGTTTCCTAAGCCATGACCTCATCATGGGATGTGAACAACCAGGTCGAAGGTCAGAGGGTAAATACCCATCCCCAAACTACCCTGAAAGGTGACATAAATACAAAAACCATATGCCATGTCACCTGTGACATTTTCTTGATTTGTGCAATTCATAATCATCTAGGTGTTAACCATCGTACAAAGAAACATGGGCTTACGTTTTCACATTATTTTTTAGACCAACAAGAATACACTCAGTAAGACACTCGCTTCGTAGCTTCCACATCTTTATCAAGTGATACACACAGATGCATGGTGGTTAGTCTTACAGCTCACAAATTTATAACGTTACAAATTAATTTATAAGTACACTATTTATATAATACATAAATCGAGTTGGGGTGGTTTCTTGCCCAAAGGAATGGTGCTGTCGGTTGGACACAGGTGTTTTTTCCCATGGCTATGGCTATGGCTATTGCTACAGCTGCTGATTCATCCAATATGAAATCTTGTGTAAAATTCACTTATTTTCAAGATGGCTGATGGAGCCAGAGCTGTAGCCAAGTCTCCGTGTACACAGCCCAACTTTATAAAGCTGTTAAGCAGAAAATAGTGCTTAGCAAATTTCTTTGCTAGACAAAACGAAAATTATTTAAGAACCATTGACACCAATGTTAACTCTATGTGAAATTTCGGCAGGTAATCTGTTTCGGCTAAGCAAGATTTATTTGCGCTTAGCAAGTTTGTGTGGATACAGGGTTTATGACAATCAGTCACTATACCCCAAGTCTGTCCCCATATTGTAAAACTTGTACCACTACTTATGACGAACCCATGAAATGTCATCCTTCAAAAGTGTTTACTGTACTTTACTTTAATATAAAACACTGCCTGCATATGTCAGTAGAAGTGTATGGTTGTAAATATGCAATAGCCGAATGACTTGGGCTCAAAGAAATATTTTTAAATTGTCATCAAATGTATATTATGATTTTGTTTTCCCCGCCAAATTTGTAATTGTGTTACAAGTGTTTTTTTTAATACATAACAAGCACAAACCTGGGCAAGTTCTAGTCAAGCAAAACAAAAGTTTGCTTTGTTTCTTCCCGTAAAAGTAATACTGTTTGTAAACTTCTAACAGCAGCAACATACAAGCAGATAGTTAAAGAATTATTTAAAATATAAGTGTAAAATCAAGAGCTACAAATGCTACAGTGATACGAGTCCTCTACTTAACTTTATACAAAGGGAAAACACAATTTGATTAATAACAATAAGGTTTTCATACAATACTTTTTAAATCTATTCTTTTTGAAAAAAAGGAATTACATTTATTTTTTATTTTTTTCAGAATTAAAAAAGTAATTCTTAAAAATTAATCTTTCCCCTATTTAAAACATGTTTCAACCCGTATTATTACTAAACGATGTAGTAAAGGTCCTTAAATGTTTACACAAGTTTTTTTTACAAGCACAAAATATTACTAAATATTTTGAGTAACCTACATTGTTGTATTTTTAAATTTAAATAAAACGGGGTATTGTTGGCCCATTTAAAAAAAAAGTAAAAAAAAAAATTGTATCTTACAAATTTCAAAACTGCTTTGAATTATAGTTCATAATGAGTTTATCCATTCTGATTAGTCGAGAGGGCATCACGTGGGGGTGTTTGAGCGGATGATATAACACGAGTAAAAAGTATTGAAACATGGGCGTGACACGCAAGCTTGCACCTGTGCTGATAAGACAGTTTCTTCATTCCTATTGGTCGAGAGCAACGGCTGGAACCGTTGTGCCACAATCACACTATGCACACAGCATTCTCCTTATAAGGAGTTGTTTACCTGCGTCCTTACCATTTCATAGCTGGAGGGGTGTTGTGTTGATAGAAATCATTGAACAATTATATTTTTTGCATTTATTTTACTTTTTGACCCAAAAGTGTTGATGTTTTTTTGACCGAAAAGGTATTTATGAATGGGAATCAAAGTGTGTTGAATCGATTTTCAACTAGTGGTTTGAACCCGCTAAGGCCTGGTTCTTGATAATTTACCTTGACTTCGTCTCGGTAAAATTATCAAGAACCAGGCCTCGTTGGGATTGAACCACTAGTTGAATCCCTCTTCACCACACATTGATTCCCATAATGATGTTATACGTTGGGTTCCTCTATCAAGTACATGACAAGAAGTTGAAAACAAGATAACAACAATATTGACAACAATAATGAAAGGTTTGCTGATAAAAATAAGCATCATTGCTATGAAACAGTTTCGGAATGAATTTAACTAACAGTTCTGCATAAAATTTTCAAAACAAAATTGATAGGAAAACCCTATCTTAGTTACTGTACATCATGGTCAAATTTTGATACATTTGTGCATAAAATATGCGAAAAACAAATTGTTATCATGAGTTTCTCCTAGATGTGAACAAAATTGATAGGAAAACCCTTTCTTAGTTACTGTACATCATGGTCAAATTTTGATACATTTGTACATAAAATATGCGAAAAACAAATTGTTATCATGAGTTTCTCCTAGATGTGAACAAAGAGTTTTTTTAGTGTGTTTTTTTCAGTCTTTTTATAATTGAATTGTAAAAGGAGATTAAACAGTCTCAGTTTACTTGAAGTAATTCAAGCCATGTTCCCATCAGACTTTTTCTTCTGCTGCCATGCAATACCGTGACTGGCTTTGGTGTAACTCTACCGTGCGTTTCCACCTGGACTGTATTCCTCTGAAGTTTGCATAGCATTTTACTGCGTGGTCGTGGTGGGTTAACAGCACAGAGTTTTTCCCATTGGACAGTTTAGCAGCCCTACTTAGCTTCCGTGGCTGCGCGGAAGTTGTCCATGTTGGTTTAACATCAGGGTCGCAAGAAGTTGACAGGTAGGTCCGTTTACCATCCGTCCCCACTGGATTTAAGTTTGTCATTCTTAGAAAGGTTGCAGTACTATAATTAAAAAAAGTCCAATAGGAACACCGATTGGGTCTTTAGGAAGATATCCAAATAGTTAGCCCCGCTCTTAGGACCAGTCCATTATGGGGACAGGGGGGGAAGTTCTAGAATCACTTACAAAATATATCTAGATATGTATATACAGAAAGAAGTATATATATTATGTATACTTAAATGTTAAAAACCTGGCATGCTGTATTTATAAATTATTCAAACTGTTTGAATAATACAGTTGAATATTAAAACAAATTCACGATTATTTTTTTAACTGCTCTCTGACAAACAAGCCCAATACAGCCTAGATCTATAATCATTTTAAAACAATCTACAGTTTTCACAAAAATTTAAACTGGCTCAAGTCCTCCACAATGATAAAATTTTGCTCATTTGTTTGTGACCATATGTAGCAGAAGGCACGTCTATGCTTTAACTTAGTGAGTAATGCCCTAAAAAGACACTGAAACCCACATACCACAAGTAGCTTATAGTTACAATTTTAGTCAGCCTTTTTGCAGTCTCATAAACAGAGTTATTTCCCTGTAGTTTGCAGCAGAAAATCAGAAGGGGCAAGCATTTTATGAATGCACAAAACAAAGTTGGTGACACGTATATTATAAGCTTCCCTCGTGTGAACTTCCCTTGTGTGAACCTATCTCTTTTTTCCTCTTTTTCAGGGATTAGCATTATTTGCATGCGCACAAAAATCTTGGTGCCATATTTTCAAGCTTCCCTTGTGTGAAATGACGAAACTGACCCTTAATGCTGGCCATCAAAATAAATCACTCGACAGAGTGAGCTAAGCAATTTTGTTTAAATTTCTTCTTATTGATAAGCTGGTACCTGAGCCTCTTCTTAAGCCTTTCTCATCCCTCTTCGCCGTCTCTCTGTTGCTGCCTTGTGGTGGTGTTTTGTTCGCTCATGCGTCGTCTCACCATCAATATGCGCAGCCTCGTCAACGGTGGCAGCAGGCACTGCCGCTTCGTCGTTTACCATGGTGTCTAGCCCAACAACCCGGGGACTACGGAGTACGTCCGTTTCCGCCATCCACTGTGTTGGCGTTTCCTCATTGGGAGTTGGTTGATCAATATCATCTTGCACCTGGGTTTTAACAAAAAGTGGGGAAAAAATTAGTAACGAAAAAAAAAACATGAGGAGAGAAAATTTCTGAATCCTGTTCTCTCACCGCTGGGAGAGCCCAGTAGTCTAGTGGTGAAGAATTCTGCTCTAGAATGCAGAATGTCTTGGATTTAATTATGATAATTTATTGATAATTTATTGAACTAATATTGCGCTCTCTCCAGGACCAGCCTGTTGGAGAGAGCATAACAAAAACAATTCCAGTAAGAAAATTAAAATTATGAAAATTAATCCATCCAAAAATAAGCAAATGCAAAAAAAAAAAAAAAATCAATAAAAAATTACAGCACATAACAATCAGTAAAAATTACATCAAACATGCAAAACAGACCAAAAAATCTGCCCAAGATGGCTATACAGGGATGATATTCTGAAAAAAAGTCTGAATTTGTCTGTAAGTCAAAGATGAACACATGCAAACAGGGGCTTTCCTTTTTTCACCCGCCAGCCGGACGTACGAGTGAACCAAAATTTGTGCTACCCCACATTCAAATTAAAAATTGTTTCAGGGGGGTTTACATCCTGGCAATCGACTCTGTCTTGTGAACAGGGCTATCTAAAATGAAATAACAGGTAGTACAGGAAAACAATATAACCAGTGCTGAACCAACTGGTGGTAAAGTGTGAACTTAAATTGCATTTACTCACATTTTCCTGTGGAGAAACTCTTCCCCTGGCACCTATAAAGTGAACAACAATTTACAGCAAATTATCCATCTGCATGGGTAACTGAGGAACTATTGGTTTGCTCAGAGCAGAAAGGACTTATAAGACGAGGAACGACCAAGTCGGCTCAGAGCAGAAAGGAGTTTAAACGACCTATGTAACAATACCCAGTCGGCTCAGAGCAGAAAGGAGTTCAAACGACCCAACATTACAAAGTCGGCTCAGAGAAGAAAGGACTTTTAAGACCCCAAAAGACTGTCGACTCGGAGGAAAAATTACTTATAAAACCTAAGTCGACTCAGAGCAGAAAGGACTAATAAGAACTAGAAAGACCCAGTTGGCTTAAAGCTGAAGGACTTATAAAGTCCTTTCTGCTCTGATACAACAAAGGAGGTACTCATTCAAATTAATTAATTTCTACATTTAAAACCATCTTTCTTGAGTATAGCTAATCATAGCCCAATCCCTTCTGGAACACACAACCACAGTTGGCGTCAACATGGACATCAGTGAGATTTCAGAAAAGTTTGATTTGTAAACTTTTAAGGACCTACCCTCAGTCTCCAGGGAGTAGTACTTGGGTAATTCTTGGGGAGTCAAGTATCCAGTTTCTGAAGGAGGCTCAACCGCTTCCCTGTTGTCTCCATCTGTAGGTTCTTCATCTCTGAATCCACCATCTTCAAGCCATTCTTCCTTTAGCTCTCCTATCTCTTCTACGTCCTTTTGAACCTTCTCCACGTCTTCGTCGATCTCAACTCTTTCATCTTCATGTCGAGGGTACTGAGAAGGAGTTTCTTCCTGCACTCCAAGACCTGTACCATCTAGGTTTTTCTCTAACAGTACAGTATCAGTGCCTTCATCGCTCTGTGATTTTGTCAACCTGTCTGCCTCACCGTCAAGCACCTCTTCGACTTGTTGCGTCATGATTTGAGGATGCTCCATGGCAGTTGGGACCTCTTCCTCGCCTTTTGTCACCTCTAGGCCTCCCACTTGTGGGAGAGGCTCAGGGAGGGGCTTATCAAGAGAGGGAGTGGGGTCCTCATCCCACCAAGCAAATGGTCTATGCACAACCTCCGGTACTTCCGTGTCCTCAGTCCCCCACTCCTTTGCTTTCTCTCCGTCTAGAAAGAATCTCTTCGGCAGATGGTACAGGCTGTCGTAATTAAACGATGTCGGATCGTCTCCTATCGCACTCGGCTCTTGATCGCCGTACGATGAGTAGTTGCTCTGATCGTTGTCCGACGCTTCTGCGTAGGATTTAGTGCCTTTGTCTGTGTTGCCATGGTTACGCCAAGGCGAGCCAGAACTTGCTGGTATAGGGGCCTTTGTAGCCTTTTCTATAACTGAAAAAGGAAGCCCAAAAAAAAAGAGTAAAAATAAAATTCATCAAACTCAAATATCACACCGTTAAAAAATAAATAAACAATTCTTCCCTGGAACACATACTTATATTCAACCAACCATTTAAGACAGGATGCTTAAACCCTACACTTTTATAATAATAATAACTTTTGATTTATATAGCGCCTAATAATTAACACTTAATTCTCTAAGCGCTTTACAAAGAAGTACACTATACAATTTACAACAACATAAATATAAGGGGACAAATAACACCACTACAAGCAAAACGACACAACAATACAAGAATGGTAAACTATTGTAAGAAAAGGTGTGTCTTTAAGGCACTCTTGAAATCAACAAGGGAAGATGTATTCCTGATCGTCAGGGGCAGAGAATTCCACAGAGTTGGAGCCGATGCCACAAAGGAACGGTCTCCATAGGTATGCATATTAACAGGGTGTACTGCAAGGAGGTGTTGTGACGATGATCGAAGTGTACGTACTGGATTGTGCTTATGAATGAGATCTGACATATAAGATGGAGCAAGATTATTCTGGGCTTTAAAACACATGATAAGATTCTTAAATACAACACGTTTTTCTACGGGCAACCAATGAAGTTTCTTTAGAAGGGGAGTGATGGAATCTCTTGAACGAGCACCCACTTTTACAGCTAAGTGTCCCTGTACTTCATAGGGCTAGTTTTATATAATTTGGTTTTTACCCCAAACACTGATGTGTATTTAGTACTTTCCTGAGTTCTATGAAGAAAAAAAAAATCCACTGACAAAATTCTTGGATGGAACTAGAACCCTCACTGCTAGAGCAGTTCCAAACCCAGGTTTTAGCAGCGAGTAACGCAAAGATTCAATAGATGTTACTTTTTGCATGAGGATTATAGAAAATAATTTGGATTCCTTGCATGGTGGGAGTTTAATTAGATGAGGTTTGTGGTAGAACCATTTGTAAATCTCTGTTGCGTAGTACTGGTTCTGTATACTCCGTACTTTCCCGAGTTCTGTGGATTATTTATTTTTACCTGGACATTCAGTGAGCGGTCTTGCCACCAGGTCTACATTCAACTGACATGAGGCGACCTCCATGTGACAGTAACTGAGGTAGGTGATGTTATTGCTGGCGCACACCTTGGGGCCGGAGGTGTCGCAGGTACGCTCACACTTGCACTGGATCAGATCGAACGACGATTGACAGTCCCCGAAGATGGAGTTACAATTTTCCGGGTTGTAGTTCTCGATGGGCTGATCGGCTGAGAGGCGAAAAAAAATTGTGAGAAAAAGGAAAATGTAGATATTTCTCCCTTATTCGTTCCTTTTGAAATGTTTGCGACGTGATCAAGCTAAGTGGGTTGTTAGTTTGAAATAACAGTAGGCCTATGGGGAAACATAACAAAACGGGCCAACAGGGGTGAATTTTTTTGGCAAGTCCCTTCCTGATAAATAACATCAAATGAGCATTGAAATGTGCAGATGTAAGTTCAATAGACAACTCCATTTTAAAACCCTTTTACCTCAGTTTCAATCTCCGATCTCTTGGTGTTGCTAATTATACTTTCACAATTTTTGAAGGTGATATCAACACGGGGTTTTGAAAGTATTAAAGTATAGATTATGCTCATTTCAAACAAATTCAAACATAGGGAATGACCTAGGTCAACAAACAACTCATGGGTGATCGCATCATATGTGTTTCTGCATTTACATTATTCACCCATCCCCCCTCAACACCCAAGGACAAAAAGGCAGACCAACAAGGGAAATTATCACACACACACAAACATTATGTGGCTTCTTTGTTTCAACTTACCAGCGCTGTGGTCACTATCTTGGGTCTCATGGACTTGATTACAGTGGTCATCCTCACACAGCTCCCTCGCTAGGGGACTATCCCAACTCACATTGTAGAACTTGGAGGCTTCAAAGTCTGATCGTGAGAATAAATTACTAAAAATGTAAATGGTGAGAACTTTGGCATTTAGCTATGAATGTAAGGTTTCTTCTGGTTTATATATAAATATGAAGCTATTTAGCGGAATACTCAGTTAACAATAAAAGGCCTAAATAATAGTTTATTCTTGATATAGCATTTCTAATAAGGTCTCAAAATGCTTTACATTCAGGAAATTACAAGAAAATACACATTTAAAAAAAAAAATCAGTTAACAAATATGTAATTAATTGTTTATTAGTAATAATAATACAAAAATAACAGCAAAATGTATAGGTCACACATATCCAACGACAGAGTGTTGAGGCTAGGCGCCATCAACAATACAACACAACAACTTACAAAATACAACAAATGGACACATGGAAAATGATAATGTATAACGATGATCCAAATGCAATGAGTGAAAAACGCACATTATGAAGAAGTAAAAACTCACATCACTAAAAACCATGTTATAATAATAACATCATTTATACAATGTCACACTATTGAGAAACCTTGAGATTATTATTAACAAATCTACAATGTAACGGTAGGTTGATTTTACATCTACATTCTGACTCAATCTACAGTTCACTGTAGATTTGTTCCAAGATTCATTCCGAGTCTGCAGAAAACTGTTCAACTGAAAAAATAAAATTGCAAACTAAATAATAATATAGTTGGATTTTTTTTTTTTTTTCAAAGGAGCAAACATTTGAAGAAGTAATATTGCAAGCAATACCAAAAAACACATTGTGCAAGCTAAATAACCATTTCAAAATAATTAAAAAGGACCAAAAAATTCCATTGTCATACATGTAGGCCTACCATCTATGATATTTTATGTATTAAAAAAGTGTCATAAATCGTTACATTTGTTATTATGAGAGGGCATTATAACTACAGAAATATTATAGACTTTGGGATGTACCCAAGGAACACAAATCAGCAAGATACATTCTGTTTGGTGAGAAAAACTTATTTGCTTTTTCTAATATAAAAATTTAAAAAAGCTAAAAAAAAAAAAATGGGCAATTCTAGGTTTAAAACTTAAAACAATGTTTTGTATGAATGTATGAGAGAATGAAATCACGAGGTCTACTCACGAGGCTCATAGTAGTCATACACCTTGACTGGGACAGCATGGGTTTTCCCTACCAAGAAGTCTTGGTACGCATCGAAACTGACGCAGGTCATACACTGGCTGGGTATCTCATCAAAGTACAGGATGACCTTACGACCTTCGATCTCGTAGCGTTTGACCTTGGTGTACTTGTCTCGAAGAAGCTACAACATGGAGAATAAAGAGAGGGTTGTTTTAGGGAGACAAGTTGTACAAACGTCTTTATGAACGCTTTTTAAAGCTTTGGTGTACTTGTAAATAAAATACAGAAAGCAATACAAATGAAATAAAGTGCTGCGCACCGTTGCACATACACAAAACAACAAAGAAATCTAAGAGTTAAAAATGAAAACAATACATAATAAATACAGCACAATAGCATCAATAAATGTTTTCACATGTTATTATTAAAATACACAGTTCTTAGAAATATAAATGGAAAAATATGGTTTCAAGAGGCATTTGAACATGATAAGTTTTCTCAATAAACAAAACCAGAAAACAAAACACATAAAGTAAAGCGCAGTGGAACAAATAAATGTTTTCACACATTTTTAAAAATACACAGTTCTTAGAAATGACAATGTAGTACAATGAGGCAAACCAAATTGTTGAATTTAATCCAAAATATAGAAAACATTACAATCAATATAAAATAAAGCAGTGACAAAAAATGACACACTTTTTCACACAATATTATAAATACACAGCTCTTAGAAAATAACAATGGAATTTGGTTTCAAGACACATACAATTTTTTATAATTTGTCTCAAAAAAATAAATCAAGACAAGACAATCAAGAAAATAATACGCATAAAATGAGTACATGGAACAAATAAATGTTTTTACTCAAATGTGTATTCAAAATGAAAGAGGAACTGGTTGGACTAGTTTCCTTTGTAGATCAAAACTCATTGAGAACAAGATTATTTTTGTGAAATTGATTTACTCATTTCAGAAAAATTACAGCACCACAGCAAGTAACATGTTAAGGGAAGCTTTCTACAATCTTTAAACCATAGTTTAAAGTGAGTGTTTGGTGTGGCACAAAAAGTACCCAAACCCTTTAAATGCAAAAACAAAGCAAAATGTTAAGACTTACCAAATCCAAGCTCTCAATATCAGCTGTGAATCCTGTGATCAGAGACACCTCAATCACGGCCATGTTGGATGAGCCGTCATACAACCATCTGATCATAATAAATTTAAAAAACTGTTTAATTCAATTCAATTCAGATTTTCCTCACTTCAATGAAAAACATCTAGAAGTACATTTAACTACATGTATGGAGTAAAGCAACAAATAACAGTAAGCTGTAAAATGTAATAAATAAATGGGGCTGTTTTGACATGGGGCTGTTTGATGAGCAGAAGCTTGTAAAAAAACAGCCAGACTAACAAAACAAACAGACAAACAGACAAACACACAAACAAAAGGACATGCAAACCTAAGACATGACAGCTACACTGACACAAAATACATTTATATATCAACAATAAATTCATAGTTAGCGAACAAGATGGCAGAACAGTTCAAGCAGAAGCGGTACAAAATAAATATGTTACAGGATTGAGAAGTGATGTGAATAAAATACTTGGGAGGGGAAGCTATATGCTTGGAGATAATAGTACTATTGAAAGTACTAATAAAATACCAAATTAAAATGTGAATGGACTGAAACCACTACATATATCTCCTACAAGTCACTAAAACCAGCTTCATAACTCAGTTGAAACTTATTATAGGTTTTCTTGGTCGAATTCGGCAAATGAGCAGTCAGTTTCATTTTCATGCGTTCAAATTAAAGCTGTTTTGCCTCTCTGGTTGTTACTGCGTTTCAAATTCAGAATTCAGCCATTCAATTTCGTTTTGAGTCGAGTCAAATTCCTTTAGCACTCTGTTCAATTTAGCTTGTCGTCATTCTTTTTCGTGACACACATGCCTCAAGAAGCGTCTGCGAATTTGAATGCTGCTTTGATGAATTGTTAAATTGAATGATTAGTTTGTTAAATCGAGTGACGCAACATTACATTTGAATAATCATAAAACGAAATCGAATGACCCTTTTCAGTAGCATTCGATTTCGTGCGAAACAGAATAGGCTGATGGTTAAATTGGCTGCTCTTTTTCCGAAATTGGCCGAGAAAACCTATAGTATTTTTCAAGTTATCTCTATTTTAGACGATGTTATTTTTTCTGCATTTCTCAATAGATATATGGGTCATAAGAAATTGGTCACTTTTATTATTATGACTATTATTCAAAACAAATCAGCATAAGTTGCAGTTAGCGTTAATTGCAGTTTCTCATTCTTATTTTATTTTATTTTACTTGACTTTTCAAAAAAAACAAGTTGTATGTCTCACTCACCTCGCACAGACCTCTAAAGTGACCATATAATCATCGCTAGACGGCACTAGGTTCTCCGTCGTTGTGCTGTCGACGTAGCGTTTGCGACGGCGTGTCTGGTTGGGCACAGACTCGATCATATTCACGTTGAGTTTAAAAGCTGGTTTCCCTGTGGGATCTGGGATGTTGTATTCCATGTTGATCTGTTGATTCAAGAAAAGTTGTGTTCCAGTTTTGAATTGGGTTAGTTTCACTTAGTTTTACTGTACAATCTGATACTTCAAACAAACTTTTTTTTATTCTGTAGAAATGCAATTGAAAAAATTTGTATTGTAAAGTTATTTTTAATAAGTGTGTGTAAGGCACTGTAACCTACATGTACGTGATGCAAAAATTTATAAGTAAAACATAGTTTTTCATCCTTTGTTTTTATTGTTATTATTATCTGTTTGGCCATTGATATAGAAAACAACAGACTTATTTACTCTTTTTATACAGAATTTTTAAAAACCCTCAAAAACTGCAAATTAAAAGCGGGCACTGAAAGATCGATTGTCATTTTGTTAAAACAGAGAAGAGCAGTTTTTTTTTAGAGTAGCCTCACAAATGCTCATTTGTACTGGTAGAGAATCAATGATTTGATTTATAGATTATCTTTATTGAACACTCTTACCTGTAGTAAACCACATCCTTCTCCTGATGCACCAAGAAACAAATTCTCTGTCAATACTGGAATCTACAGTCAAGATAAATACAAACGGTATTACTTAAGCCATACTAAAGACCACTCTCTGGCTCACTCTGTTTGCCTATAACAATGTGAACCAGTTCTTGGTAAAACGATAAAATTAATGTGTTTTTGTATTTTATTTAGTTAAAGCAATTTCCAAGTAAAATGAGGGTGCTCTTTCCGATTCTGAAAATCTCAACGTCAGCCATTGAATGGTTTGGAAGGATACGCTCTGTAGGCCTATTGTGGCCTGTAAAATGCAAAGACAACGCTGTATCTCCCACTTACTTTTGTTGGGAAAAGCTGTAAATAAAGTGGTGCGACTTACACCACTTTAGCATATTAATCAATCATGGCTTTCTAAAACAAATTACTATCTTGCGCACAATGAAAAAAGGCAGTTGATCAAACTAAAAATCGGTCTCATAATTCAGAAACTTCCAAAACCTGTCTTAAAATGTTTGTGTCTGTTCAGGGAGATATATAAGACTATATATTGTTGTTATATTATTTTAAAAAAACAAGCTCATATGATTTTTCTGTTGGATGAAGAACGTACTTGAAAATATCACAAATAATGTTTATAGTTGTTGAAGTGGCAAGCTGCAGATTATTTTGTTCAATTAGCCAAGAACTCTTTGATTGCCTTCATCAAAATTGAAAAAACTCTCCTGGTTCTAAACCATGATCGACTTACCTTGTTTGTTTGTAAGACCTTGCTGTTATCATTATTCAGACGGTAGTAGTCCTCTACCAGTAGACCAGAGTCTGTGTAGCCAAGAGAGATATTGAGATTGACCCGTCCAACGTAGGCCAGAGTTGCATACTCTGCAAGGGCCTGAAGAGCAACACACGTATCCTACGAGGGAGAAAAAACAACGACAAAACAGTTGAAAACCTCGGTAACTGTTATTAGTTATTAAAAACCCTGGTTTTTACATTTCTTTAATTTCAAATTTTGACTGACCAGCAACAAAGATATTGGCGAATTATGGAGACAGCCATTTTGTAACAGCACCTCAAAGACTGCATTACTTTTGAGGGAGCCATTTCTCACAATGTTTTCTACTATCAACAGCTCTTCGTTAATTACCAAAAGTTTTTATGCTGACAATTATTTTGAGTAGTTACCAAGTGTGTCTACCCAGTGCCTTTCAAGACACTGGACACTATTGATTATTGTCAAAGACCAGTCTTCTCACTTGATGTACCTCAACATATATGCATAAAATAACAAACATGTTAAAGTTTGAGCTCAATTGGTCATCGAAGTTGCGGGATAATAATGAAAGAAAAAACAACCCTTGTAACACGAAGTTGTGTGCTTTCAGATGCTTGATTTCAAGACCTCAAAGTCTTAACTCTGAGGTCTCGAAATCAAATTCGTGGAAAATTACTTCTTACTCGAAAACTACGTCACTTCAGAGGGAGCAGTTTCTCACAATCAACAGCTTCCCATTACTCGTTACCAAGTAAGGTTTAATGCCATAATAATTTTTAGTAATTACCAATAGTGTCAACTACCTTTAATAGATATTCAAATAGCTTTTCCCACTCTTAGGATAAGTCCATTCTGGGGGAGGGGGAAGTTCTAGAATCACTTACAAAATATATCTAGATATGTATAAAAAGAAAGAAGTATATAATATGTATACTTATGTTAAAAACCTGGCATGCTGTATTAGTAACAATTAATTTGAGTAATTACCAATAGTGTCCAGTGCCTTTAAAACTTACCTGTGTTGAGGAGAAACCACCATGTGCATTTCTCTGTTGGGTTAGCCACTTAACAATTGGCAGAGAGTAAGCGATATCCCCAAGGGCAGTATAAGTCAAGAGAGCGTAGGCGGTCATCTCGACCTCGGCCGATGTGACGGTCTGCTCCAGGTCTCCAACGTGAGAGAAGAACGGCAGGGATTCCAGGGCTTCACCGCTCAGCCGCCAGTAGGTCAGGCTGTCTGTAATCATCAGAAACCAAGAGAGTGTTGTGTTTGAAATATTCTTGGCTTATCATGAAGGACTTTATAGATCATAAATTATTTTATGATTAAGTTCTTCGATTAAAATCCAAAGTGGTCTTTTCCTAAAAAATTGCAGCCTTGCCCTTACTATTTCTTTTAACGATATATTTTTCTTCAATCAATCAACACTTATTTCCATATTGGGGAAAAACAGAGCATTAAAAACAAATTAAGTCGAATTGTTCAAGTCAAAGACAGTCAAGAACTGGTAAAGAAAAACAGTGAAAATTAAAATAATTCAATGTAATATTGGGGCATTTACAGAAGCCAGAATGGCTTGTTTTGAAATGCCAACAAATACAAAATGAGAGAAATAACAGCAAAAACAAAACAACAAACAAACATATTAACTAAAACAGGTATGTTGAACAAAAAACAAAATTTTTTAATAAAACTAAAATGAAGGTGGTATAAACACATGAGGAACGAGCTTTGAAGAGGGAACACATGAAAAGGGAAGAGTATTTTTGTGTTGGCACAGACAAAGGACATTAATTTTTGCGTGTTTTGTTTGTTGGAGAGGGAGGCGGGGGGGGGGGGGGGGAAAGAATGGAAAAACTTCATTTTTCTAAACATTGTGTCAGAAACTTGTAACACAGTTTTCTTTCAATACTTTCCACTATTAAACTTGTTGACCCTTAATCAACCAGTCCTGAATGCATCAGCAATAGTCTCACCTCTTCTGATAGCTTTGGACGACAGCACCTTGACGGCAATAGAGGCATACTGACTGTTCTGCAGAGTCAAGGCATACGCCGTCAGCGCCGCTGTGTAGGGATCTACGATAGCGCCGACGTTGTCTTCAAGGAACTTCTGAGCCGTGCTGACTGCCTTCTTCTCTTCATCTGTCTCGACACCTGCCTCCCTGAGAGCTACTAGGACGTAGGCTGTAAGGGGAATGCGGGAATTGCCCTGGATACCTCCCTATAAGAAAACAAATGATGTTGTGTTTAGATATTATTATTTATTTTTTTAAGCAATTACCATTCTGCTAACTAAAACATGAAATAGATATTTAGTGTTTAACTGAATATCTGTGATAATTACTTTTATGGCAATTGAAGACGATTGAAGACACACATCATCTAGCTTGTGACTGGGCCATCTTTGCTGGGTACTCTTACAACCATCAGAAAATAAACATAACTAAGGGAATTCCTTAACTCTTTCACTACGTCACTGCCACCAGCGATTTGGTAGATTATACCAGGCCTCCAGCATGCCACAGTCAGCAGCTCAAAGTCAACAGAAAAGAAAGTACATTTCAAGGTTTATTATAGATATGAAAGAGATAAAATGTCTGAATTCAGATAAAAGTCTGAAATTTCTCATCCTGTTAAAGACACTGGACACTATTAATAATTATCAAAGACCAGTCTTCTCACTTGGTGTATCTCAAAATATGCATAAAATAACAAACATGTTAAAATTTGAGCTCAATTGGTCCTCGAGGTTGCGAGATAATAATGAAAGAAAAAACACCCTTGTCACATGAAGTTGTGTGCTTTCAGATGCTTTCGAGACCTTAAAGGCAGTGGACACTATTGGTAATTACTCAAAATAATTATTAGCAGAAAACCTTACTTTGTAACGAGTAATGGGGAGAGGTTGATGGTATAAAACATTGTGAGAAACAGCTCCCTGTGTTTTGGAGTAGTTTTCGAGAAAGAAGTAATTTTCCACAAAATTGATTTCGAGACCTCAAGTTTAGAATTTGAGGTCTCGAAATCAAGCATCTGAAAGCACACAACTTCGTGTGACGAGGGTGATTTTTTCTTTCATAGTTATCTCGCAACTCCGCTGACCAATCGAGATCAAATTTTTACAGGTTTGTTATTTTATGCATATGTTGAGATACAGCAAGTAAGAAGACTGGTCTTTGACAATTACCAATAGTGTCCACTGGCTTTAAATTCTAATTCTGAGGTCTCCAAATCAAATTCGTGGAAAATAACTTCTTTCTAAAAAACTACGTTACTTCAGAGAGAGCCGTTTCTCACAATGGTTTATACTATCAGCCTCTACCAATTACTCATTACAAAGTAAGGTTTTGTGCTAATAATTATTTTGAGTATTTACCAATAGTGTTTACTACCTTTAAACTAATCCCTAATCCTCTACCTGGATATCTTTGTTGAGCACTCGTCCCACCGGAGGGAACGACCCGTCTTCCTGTTGGTGGGAGATGATCCATTGCTTGCTCATCTGAAGCTCCTTAGGATCGATGTAGATGAAGCGGTGCGACTGGGCGAAGGATTTTAAGACGAAGGCAGTCAACCACATGCTGCCTGAGGTGTCGCTCTCACCGAAGGCGCTGTAAGAGCCAGAGTGCCGTCTGTAGGTCAACTGACGCTGATATCCTGAGAAATAAGAAAAAGATACAAACATTGTGAACATTTCATTCTAGGTGCTCTTAAATTTGAAAGCAGCATCCTTTCACAAAGAGGGAAAATTTTAGGTTTACGATTTAGGTTTTAAGGATGTATGTATAAACAAAATGGTTTGGGATTTGCCGTTCATGATTTTGTTTTCTGTCATAAAAAAAAATGCCTTTGAGCGACAAAGTGAGTGATTTTTCGTTAATATAAATACCATCAATAAACAAAAAGTTATTATTATTGAAGTAGCAAACACTTTGTGAATTCAGCATTTGTGCGCCTGTGTAATGTACGGACTTATCAACTTGGACAAATTTCATGGCACTGCCTAACGGTTAGCAGAACATTTTTATACAAGCTGGCTCGCTACTTTTCTTGCTATTATCTTCCTTTGTCAATTGTTTGCTTACAGTAAGTGCTTGAAGGTTAGCATGCCACTTGAAATAGAAATCACACAGTTAGCAGTTAGCACAAAACCACCTGTTGAACTGCACTGGCCCCAGTGCCGAATTTCATAAATCTGTTCAGCAGAGAATACAGTCGCATCAATGCTCATCAGTCGCATCAATGCAAACATTGTCGAATGTTGGCAGGTAACCTGTTTCTGCTAAAAGCTATTCTCTGCTTAGCAAGTTTTTGTGAATAAATTTCACCAAACTCTTCCTAACTTAGTATTGATCTTAGGACTAAGGACGGGTTAAGTTCCATATCCGTTGACGTTAGGACACATCGAACCCATCCTATGTTACGACGAGTTACTCATCCTAACTCGAGATAGGATTAATCCTAGCATTTCGTGAAATCGGCTGCAGGTCCTACAGGGTTACAAAATGAATAAGCATACCTTGTACAAGGAATGTATTGGCTTCGATCTCAGTCTCTTTATCCAACTGGTTGGTGTGCTGAAGGTAGTGCATCACGTACACGATGGGAGCAAAGTGAATCATGTTCTGCTCTCCGCAGCCAAACGGCAGTCGAATCAGATTGTGAAGGTTGTTTAAGGTTGGTCCCATCACATCGCCTGAAAGGGAAAATAATTATAATACGATAAAGGTTAATGAGTCGTTTGTCGAAAAATGTGGCGGATTGAGTAAAAACGGGACAACAGGGGTGAAATTTTCACAGATATATTTCTTTGGTAAATTGGAATGCCAAAATATATCTTATTTTATGTTAAGCATTTTGAAAAACATTTCACTTAGAAGAAATGTGGCGAGGTAAAAGTATATCAATGTTTATGCCATAAAATTTGTTGTTACGCTTCTAAGGTGGGATATTCGTATTATATTAGGGATTATACTTTCTGTGTGGCATTTTCACTCTCGATTTTCGGCAAATCAAAAAAATGCGACCACCTTTTGAAATGGATCAAACAAGTCTTGAAGAAGCAGTGGCGATATTATGAGATCAACATTTCTCAACTGACACGGCAAAAATGTAATGCGATCAAGCAAAATGAGTCAATTGTCTACTGAGGTAATTTTTTAATACATTTGAAAAGAGCATAATTAAATCTATGCTTTAATGCTGTTAAAACCTGTGTTAATACCTTTGGTGAAAAAGTTGTGAAAGTAGAAACACCAAGAGAATAAACCTGAGAAAAAGGGGCTAAAAGTCAAGTTGTTTTTTGAACATCCATAGGCATATTTTCTTACAATGCTATTTTAACCCCTTTTTGATGTTATCGGGAAGGAAGTTGTGGCATTTAAATTGACCCCAAAAAAAAAAAAATTATAAAAATTTCACCTTTTCAGTGACTTTTCCCAACAAACGACTCATTTAGCTTTATCCCATCACAAATGTAACAACAGAGATAATCATGTCACTGTAGGTGAAGTGGCAAAACAGCCTGAATCAAATTTTCTCACCAATTACAACAGCATTTGCTCTTTCTGATCCTGGTACGTGATTAAGTGGCAGTGTCAGTCTGAATGCTTCGATGTACATCTCATTGCTACCTATTACAATATCATCAACAAAAACAAACAACAAATTATACCATTGAAACAAAGGTATTTTAAGGAATGGATCTTATCGGCACATGATGTCATTTAAGTAGGGCACCCTCAGCTAGAGGTCAAAAGCCTCAAGACCTACCTTTCTTCTTCCAGATTCTAAACTCTCCGAGTGATCCTAGCCCCGTGGTGAAGCCGATATATTGGATAGGCATCGGGTTGGCGTCATGCCAACTCATGATGACTGACTCGTTGCTCGGTACCTCACCGTGACCAACCTAACATTAGGAAGAAAGATTTGTTAAAATGAAATGTTGTGAACCAATGTACGATTGAAAGGTCAAGTGTGTTTACTGGAAACTTTCAAACAATGTTTGTATTGAAATTTGAACAACAGTGTGGGAAACAACACTTCAGTGAAATAACCAGGGAAACCAAAATGAGGCGTGTGGAATCAAACGATCTGCCGATTTAAAAACAATAATTTTTAATTTTCATGGGGGACAATATTTAACAAAAGGGAAGGGATATTGTTACTAACTAGCATTTCTGAGCATCAAAAGGGGAAGAGGGATGACAAAACTTAAGAATCTGCTGATGTAGTACTGTTTTAGTTTATTTTGAATATGAGCCTCCCACCCCAATCATGCCAAAGTTAAACCCCTCCCTCCCCCATTCCCCATCCCTTAAAGGAAGCATCCATTTCCCAGCCCCCACCAAAGATTGTTTCTGGTTGCGCCACTTTGTAAAAATGAGTGAAATATGTGTCAATAAAAAAATTAAAAAAATAAGAAATGATGCAAAAATACCATACCTGTATATTGCCTCCTGTCCAACTTATCCAGAAAGCTCTAAACTCATCCCAGCTGACAATACCAGTAGTTAAGTCAGTCACTAATGCGTCACCTAAAAAAATGAATTTAAATGTCTTAGTCAACTTGAAGGCTCAGTTGATACTACAAGTTTTTTGTGGGGCATATCAAGCAACTACAAAAATTCAATATCTCACTGACCCATCTTGGTGCGAGCGATCCACGACCTTGTGTTATCCCAACCCCCAAGGACGATCTCATAAAGCTGGTGAGAGTCTTGAGTCGCGGCCAAGGCAATGTGGGCGTCGTTCTTTGCCTTGCACATGAAGGTGAAGAACTCCATGCCCTCCTCCCGCTCCACAAACTGATAGCTGTAACGGTTGGGTGTGGAGATGTGAGTTCGCTCTGTGGATGAAATGTGAATGTGTTTGTTTCAGTGGTTTACAGAACTAGTTTACTGAGCAAACTCTGGTGTTGTCAGCAGCAGAATTTTTGTTCAATACCTCTTCATAAAACTTGTGCCCTTGGGCAAGGCACTTAACCATAATTGCTTTGTGAAAAGTGGGTAAAGCAGTGAACTCTGCATTTATCAGCATGCTTACATCGTCACAGATGTAAAGGGTCTAACCCTGTTCAGCCCCAGGAGTTGGTGGCAATTTGCCCCTGGTTAAAGTTGATTTGGGTCAACAGCCCAAATAAGTTAAGCATCCTAAAAACATATTTACCAAAAAAAAACTACAGCACAAAGATTCTCCAAATTACTCCTGCCTTTAACACGATTCACTCAAGTAATTTATCTGTAAGATGTTTAATTTTTTCCACAAGTTAAAGCCATTATACACTTTTGGTAAACAGTGTTGTCCAAGTCCCACACTTTGTGTATCACAACTTATATATAAAATAACAAACCTGTGAAAATTTAGGCTACATCGGTCATCGGAGTTGGGAGAAAATAACGGGAAAACCCACTCTTGTTTCCCCACGTTTTGCCGGGTCATGACATGTGTTTTCAATAAATCCGTAATTCTCGCTATCGAGAATTGATGTTTTCTCGAAAAGTAAAGCATTTCATGGAACAATATTTCAAGAGAAGTCTTTCACCATTACCTTCTGTAAACCCTGTAAATTATTTGTAAATCTGTGAATTTTTTTATTTTTTTCTGTACCGAAAGTGTATAATGGCTTTAAAGGTAGGTTACAGAATTGGTAAGAAACAAAAATCGTGACGATTACAGATTTACATAAAACTTACACAGTCTAACGATGAAGATAGTTGAAAACATCCCTTTAAATATTTCTGTCTGAAATGTTATATTTGATGAGAAATAAATAATTAAAGCTGTATAAAACTTCGCGTTTTGAGTTTATCCCTCGTGGAGCGTTTTGTTCATTTTTATTTTGGAATCAATGCAATGCATAACTTGTAACCGGTTTTAGACTCTTCTCTCAAGACCCAGATGGCCGATCGATCTCAAACTTCTACAGGTTTGTCAGTCTTTGTATATGGTGAATTACATAAAGTGTTTACACTGCCAGCAACTGTTTTGTTAGCAAAAACCAATTCTGTTATGTTCCTTTAACACAATCCACAGTTGTTTAGTTGAAAAGGGACAAAGCAGACTGTCTTACCATTTGGACAGAAGAAGACACTGTAGGCGTATCCCCTGGGTATACCTTCAGGCTGCAAAACAACATTATAACATTTACAAAGGGGAAATATTTGTTAATTGAGTGATCGCTTGACTAAATCATTCAAAGTGCTTTTTGTGTTTTATTTTTTAAAGATTAGATTTGATTAAAATAGATAAGATAGCATTTTTTAGGGCCTATTGTCCATATTTTTTTAAATGAGGAAATTCGATTTCCACTGGCAAGTGGGTTAACAAATAACTATATGTATTTGACAATATGTAAGGATATAATGAGAGAATCTGTAACCATAGAGCCAAATAGAGTTTGAATTAAGTTTTTTTGTTTTTCTTTTCTGTTTTTCTTTTCAAGAAAAGATTATGTTTGAGCAAAATGGAGTTTAAATAAAGTTTGTTTTGTTTTTCTACTCGAAAGAGAAAATTTGGTTGAGAATTGCCAAATCTAATTAGCGAAGAGCTAAGCTGGTGTCATTTGACAGATATCTTTTTATGACTGTCCAATTCATTATTTCAGATTTATTTCCTCACCTCAACAAGTATGATTTTGGTGATTTTATCTGTTCCAACTACGCCATCGTTAGCCACTGGTCCAACACAACAGTCTGGAGAAATCATGGCCTCTGCACTAGCTTCATGGGCAAGAAAAAGAGTGGATAATAAACAGTGTTAACTTTGTATGGATGAAATACAGTATAGTAAGGCTTGCAGAAACACCCTTTAATGATTATCTCTAAGAGTTAAAGACACTGCCGTCGATTTCACAAAACTCTTCCTGACTTAAGACTAATCTTATGACTTAGGACGAGTCGCAACACTGCACTGTAGCATGCAGACCTTAAGATTAATCCTAAAATAAGACGAGTCCTAACTCTTTGTGAAATCAACCCCTGGACACTATTGGTAATTGTCAAAGACCAGTCTTCTCACTTGCTGTATCTCACTTGCTGTAAGTTTTTAAGCTAATAATTATTTTGAGTAATTACCAATAGTGTCCACTGCCTTTAAAAAACCAACGGTTCTTTTCAGAACCCCCCAACTCAATTAGACTTTACCATTACATGATATTACCCCAAATATTTATAATAATTAGTCTTATATAGCACTTGTATATATACCAATCTGATATACAAAGGTTTGCGGTACCTCCATGTAATGACTATCTCTAATGAATTGGGGTGGTTTCCATACTTAGCAAACAATTGTTTTAACTATACAACCCCTCTCCCATATCTTCAATATCTAATTCCATGTCAAATTTTGTTCGATGCATAGGCCTACTACCTTTCTTTAAAAAGTTCACAACACCATTCTCCCTAGATAAAAACAGTAAACTGTTGGCCAAAACCTGGTTTACAACACCTCAGAATCAGTCAAAACTCTCACCCAGTGTTTTGACTGTTACAGTTTGGTGCAGAGAAGCATTTTATAAAATGAACTACTGAAAAAGCTTGTGGCCTACTGAAATGACAAGCTAACTGGCTTGCTAGTCACAAAAAACGAGTTGTGGTCGAGTGTTTAACCATTTCCCAAACTCTCTTTAAAGCCATTATACACTTTCGGTAAACAGTATTGTCCAAGTCCCACACTTCGTGTATCACAACTTATATATAAAACAACAAACCTGTGAACATTTAGGCTCAATCGGTCATCGGAGTCTGGAGAAAATAACGGGAAAAACCACTCATTGTTTCTGCACGTTTTGCCGTGTCATGACATGTGTTTAAAATAAATCCAGAATTCTCGCTATCGAGAATTGATATTGTTTTAACTTTTTCTCAAAAAGTAAAGCATTTCATGGAATAATATTTCAAGAGAAGTCTTTCACCATTACCTTCTGTAAACCCTGTAAGTTATTTGTAAATCTGTGAATTGTTTCTTTCTTTTCTGCACCGAAAGTGTATAATGGCTCTAAGCACTGATACCTAAATCAAGTATAAAGTTACCATGGATTTTCTTTCTGCCGAGCTCGTTGAACACAAGAGTGAGGTAGACTGTTTGTGTATCCTGCGCCTGCAGACAGAGTTTGAAGGATTGGTGGCGTTCGGTGTGCATCAGAAAGCGGACATCTTCCTGAAGATGGACATTCAGATCCACCTGAAATGGACAGATAAGGACAAAAAAACAATAAATTAATTGAACGTTTGAAAATTGAAAATAAAATTTCCATTAACAAATCTGAACACAGCAGAATGCCACGCAAATCAGCAAAATACATTTTCTTTGTCAAGAAAGAATTTTTTTTTACAGAATTTCGGAAAACCCCAAATAGCTGATTCAAAAAAGATTTTAAAATATACATATACATTTTATTTCCATCAACAAACCTGAACACAGTAGAAAGCAACACAATTAATCAGCATGATACAATTTGTTTGGTGAGAAAGACCTTTTTTCCAGAACTTTAAAAAACCTCAAAAATCTTGTTCAAAAGAGTTAAAACAGTGTTTTTTTCCATCTACAAACCTGCACACAGTTGTCAAGGTAGTTGTAGACAGTCACCGGAATCCTAAGTTGCTCTCCTCTGATGACGGAGTACGGCAGCGTGAACTCAACAAAGAAGTTCTTGAAGGTGGTCAGAGGGACCGTCTTGGCCACTCCCAGACCGTGAGTGGAGGACATGGCAATCACATCGGTCATCCATGTTGTGATGGTGTCTGGAACTCTCATATTAATCTGCTCTTCTGATCTTGACGAACTGCTGGGACAAATTTTGAAATGAACACAAGTTAAGAATTTAATAGATGTTAAATTTGCACCAGGGTAGGAAAGAATATTAATTTTTACATTGATGTGTGTTAGTTGTATACTCAGTACTTTCCCCGAGTTCTGTCAAAAAATCAGTCATATTACTCGGGTGGATTCGAACCCACAACCTTTGCAAATCTAAAGCAATGTCTTACCAACTATAGAAAAACTGGTTGTCTTTAAAAATGTGTGGGCAGCCATTTAAAAAAGTAAATAAATAGATAAATAAAAAAGCCTTCCTCCTTAAGGCAGACACTAAACATGTTTTGTTTTACTTGGCCTAAATGTTTGTTTTCTTTTTACCTGAGATTGAAGCATTGCCACATCCAGGTTTCGGGGAAGAATGCTCGTTTACGCTTAGCGTTGCGATCATGGCTGGAATCTTGATCCAGTAAGCTGGCCCTCTTTGCACTCAGTTCAACCCAAGAGTCATGATCATCTGCATAACAAAGAGTAACAACAAGAAACCGGTTAATACCTTTGCCTCAATGAAGGTTTTTAGAAATGCTTTTAGTGTAGATGTTTTTCTAGATCGTTAGCACCGTGTTTTTTTTAGATTGTATTTTGTATTGTTCTGTGGTTGAAAAAAAAAATTAATAATAATAATAATAATAATCCTTGATTGACAGCTATTCTTGGACAGGAGCTGTCAAAACGTGTGTTTTTTATTCATGAAATTTTATAAAATTCAATTTGAAATAGGGTCATAGATATTTTTTTGTAAACATAATACATTCAAGTATGGCTTTTGGACACATACAAGGTATCGTCAATGTTTTCACATAGGCAATTTTGCCCCTGCAGCAAATTTTTCATGTTCAGAAAAAAACTGCATTTGAAGTTAAAAGCTTTTTTTGAAATCATTGTTTCGGACATTGTTTGCCATCTATTCATAAAAAATGTCTGTTCGTGAAAACGCAAAAGTTGGAGTTTGATTAAATGGTGCTTTTACTTACTAGTGGAACTAGAAAAAATACAACGATTTAGCACCTGGGAAAATTGGGAAAATGTTGTTTTCACGAACAACATTCAAATAGCGCAAAAACACTGATTTGCCAAAAATATGTGTTTTTCCAAAAAAGTGCATTGCCTTCATGAAAACTGTGCTGATATGATAATTCTGTGCCAATTTGTTTTCATTTTCAGCTTAGAGAAAACTGTCCTTCAATAGTTGCTGTTTACGGGTGACCTTATAGGCCACTTTAAGGCAGTGGACACTATTGGTAATTACTCAAAATAATTATTAGTATAAAACCTTACTTGGTAACGAGTCCTAATGGGGAGAGATTGATATTATAAAACATTGTGAGAAACGGCGCCCTCTGAAGTAACGTAGTTTTCAAGAAAGAAGTAAATTTTCCATGAATTTGATTTCCAGACCTCAGAATTAGATTTTGAGGTCTCAAAATCAAGCATCTGAAAGCATGCACACAACTTTGTGTGACCAGGGTGTTTTTTCTTTCATTATTATCTCGCAACTTCGACGACCAATTGAGCTCAAATTTTCACATGTTTGTTATTTTATGCATACATGTATGTTTAGATACACCAAGTGAGAGGACTGGTCTTTAACAATTGTCAATAGTGTCCAGAGTCGTCTATAATAGATTTCAAGCCAAACACCATTTGGCACTAATTTCTACAATCTCAACCTTCAAGATGACACAGCAGGTGTTGTTTTTCACACAAGACTGAAAAACAACCGCTGGAGGGAAATCCCCCTGCATTGACAATGAGATAATCTGTGGTTTCCGTGTACCCCCCCCCCAGATGGTTCCTGGGTTGCCTCCCAGTATACTTGCTAAACAGGAAGAGCTGAAGGACATAGGGTCCATAGGTGGAGAGCGAGGGACAGTCCCTAATGAGGCCAATGTAAGAAAGAAGGACAAAAATAGTTTGAAGATACAAAAAAAATTATAATATTATACTAAAGACAAAATTAATGGAGATACCAAATCTGCCATGGAAAAAAATAAACAAAAACAACAACAACAACAACAACACAGTGGTCTTTATTCATTGCTGTTTACTACAGAAAAATAACTCTGTAATAATGGGAATCTCCCCCGTAACATCAAAGATGCACAAACTCTGGATTTATTCAAGCACCTTCTCAAAAATCACTTGTTTAAGTCTAAATTTTGTTTGCTTTTCTATTTTGAGTTTGTACAGCGAATCGGGACTCTGTGTGTATATGCGCTTTATAAGAACAGTTTATTATTATTATTATCTCTAAACAAGGGACTTAAAAACAAGGGCAGTGGAGTAAAGTCTTAATCAACAAGTAGAAAAAATGGCTATAGCCGTGTTCGCACTGGATTAATATTTTGGGTAACTTAACCCTGACGATGGGTAACATTCCGACGGGTTACTTTTCCCACCGTCCGCACTTGGATTTATTTGACTCGGGTAAACTTACCGAGACCGTGGGTAAACTAACCGAACTGGCTCCCTGCGTAACCTTTGACCGCACTTTTTGGTTTTCGGCTCAATCTTGCGCAAATATTGTTAATCTAAACAATTCGATATCAAATTCACCGCTCCTCTTTTGTTTTTACAACTTGGAAAGACGAAAGACTTGCTAGGCAAAAGAGCATGCACAACGCCGCCTGCCAATGAGGCATGCTCCAGCACAAAGGGCCCCATTACGCGGCTAGGAATACCTTCTACACTATTTTCGGCACGGCCTGGCTCCGTTGTGTTTGTGTTGTGCATAGAGACATATAGGGACCAATACTCGGCTAGCTTTAGTACACGCGTTCTAGCGGTTGTTGGCTGCATTTGCCTATTACTGCTGTACAAATCATCGTCATATTGAAACTTTTGATCGCAACTTCTGAACGGGTCATTGCTCGAACTTATAAATCCGTGTACGGGAAAATTATTCCGCGTTTTTCAGCTTACGAGTTGCATTCCTGATTTGTGCTACATTGAATAGTTCGATAATCAGGAAAATCTTATTCTTCCATGACAAAACATGTCAGCTTCCTCGGGTCAGGAAGATTTAACCGAGACGTCGCGTCCGCACTGGACTTTCTGGCTCGGTTAAACTGACTCGGTCAATCTTCCTGGGCACTCTGTCAATCTTCCTGGGCACCTTTGGCTCGGTTAAACTAACCGCGCGGCGTGGGTAAGTTACCTGTCAGGAAAACTACCAAGGCTGTTCGCACTGGACTTAAAATGGGTAAGTTACCCATTGGCTCGGTTAGTTTGCCCAAATTAAGTCCAATGCGAACACGGCTTATGAGGCAGCGACCCCAGTGTATAGACATTCATAGTGAACTGTCTTTCCCAAAAACCAAACTCATGCAGCCATGTTTGTCAAGTTCACAAAGACCAACATAAATCATGAATACTGATTCCCAATGTACACAACAGAGCCAGACATTGATTTGAAAGAGGAAATACATAAAAAGTATCAGCATTTTTTTGTACAATGCCTTTTATGCTAAGTTTCATTGTTTTGACAAAATGTTGTCAACTGTTTACTGAAAAATAAACCTAAATGAATTGGGAAAACCAATTTGAGGGAAAGAAATACATAAAAAAATATCTTACTATAACAAGACTTGCTCCCCACATGGACTTTCCTATCTTTTATAATCAGCTGATCAAATCCTGACAAATCAACCAGCTGTGTTTTGCCCTCACGGAAAAAAAGAAAAAAAAACCTTACCCAGAATTGCTGAGTCACTATCGTGGAAGTTAAGCTGCACACCATCAGTCATCACTTTCAAGCCAGCCTCCTGTTTATAGCAATAAGAACAACCAAAACAGTTACACGGTTTAACGGCAAAGCTTGATTGAGTTTGACAGGCTGCCCCGAAGACAACTGAAAAACAGCTAATTAGGCTGTCTTCGACTCTTCGAATACAGTTGACAAGAAAGGGAAAAACAGTGACACTTTTAAATTGGTTAGCGAGGCATCTTAAATGGAACATTTAGTCACTAAAAACAATCATGTGGATCTTGGGTCTTTTGCAGTGAACATCTGCTCTCCTGATTGGCAGTTAGGTACGGATGATTTCCTTGGGATTATTTAATAGACCTGATTTTTCAGAGGGTAAAATGAGAGTGAGAAAGTTTTCAACACTTTGTGTAGATCCTTTCCTTCCTCCTTTTTAACAGCTGTTTTATTTGTTCCAACTTTCCTTTTTCTTTTCTCAATAACAAGTTTTTGTTTTTTCCTGCTGATGGTAATCCACCTCCCTGAGTGGGATTTAAGAATAACAAGATTTGCTGGAAAACACAGACCTTTCGAAGTTGTTGAAGTTCTTAAAATGATCAGACATTAAATTGGATACAGTACAGGAGTATATATTTAAATAAAACTTGTTCTATCAATGGCAAACAATCTGAGAAAAAACAAGCGTTTTGTTCATTTTGACGTGTGTATAGAAACCTTTTATCTATATATCAATTCCTTCCGACTCCCCCAGCAAAACCAAGTGGTACGGTTCTGGTTCCAGTTATGGAACAGTCTTCCAGAGGTTGCTAAACAGGCAGAAACATCAGAACAATTCAAAACCCGGCTGAAAACATATCTATTAACTTTGTACAAATTGTTGCTTTTCTGTCTACCAGTCCTTATGGACCTCACGGTGATACGCACTATTTAAGAAGGGTTCATTATTAATGGAGAGTAGAAAAACTTCCTATACTGTTCAGTGAATCTTTTTATTTCTGCAAAAATGGAAGTCAAATTTGGATTGATTACATTTTAATTTTTTTTCTTAACTGACCCTAAAAGCAAAGTTGGCGTCTCTGGAGCGCATCCAGAGCTGAGAGCGTTTACGCCGGCGGAAGGATCCACCCCACCAGGCTGTCTCTGCTGATACAGTGTTGGTGATGTCATAATTTTCCAACTCTGCAAAGATCTGAAATCATAAACAAAATATAAAAAAAAGTCTTCATCTTTAAATATCTAGAGAAGACAGAATTGTTCCTCGACAGTAACTGATTTTCAAAATAGGGCAGCTGGTACATCTTAAAATTAAATTAGGAAGGCAACCCCGAACAAAGATAAGACACAATAAGGATACCGCCAACACTAGGTTGGGGATAGATAGCTCAGTTGTTGCAGTCGTGGCACATTAAATCCGAAAGTAACAGGTTTGAGTCCCACTCTAATAATAATAATAATAAGACTTGTAATGCGCACATATCCACCCTGCTGGGTGTCTAAGACTCTAGTCAATTTGTCTTTGTTGAACTCTGAATTATACATTGTTTGATTAAAACTAGTTCGGGCGACGATTAGTTATCATGATATCCTCCTCCCAGCAGTAGCCTGTTTAAACAAAAACTAAATTATGAGCGCAAAGCGTTAAAGCTTGCGAGCGCGAAAGCTTGCAGAGACGAGGCTTGGTTGCATAAATTTATCTTTGGTTTTAAAAGACCTACTCTGCAATGTGGGGTGTTCCATGTGGTTTTATCTTCATCTTTCTTATGAATTTGATTTAACTCATTATCTAACCATCAGAGTTTCCCGAGAAGGCATAGGCTGAAGACATCCTCTGGCTCAACATGAAGTAAATATGTTTTTTCATTTGTTAATTTTTTTTTTCATTATTATTTGTTGGGGGTGGGGGTTTAAAAAATTGATTTCCAGTTAAAAAAAACTGAGAAATCACAACCCTGCAAGTTAAAACCAAAGGATCAAATGTTTTAAGTATCAGCTTTGTTTCAGGAACAAATCCACATACTTTCTCTGAAGTGACTTGATAACCAGGTCGCAGTAACTGGACACTCTGGTCAACAGATGCCACACAGATGCAGGATCCTGGTTTAGCGCTGACCATCATTTTCATCTTGGAGCCTGGCAGGGTCTCATTCTTGGACATCTCCACTCGGACCTAAAACAAAGACACCATTGTTATAAATGAGGCGTGGCTGAATTAAAGGAACACCTTGCCTTGGATCGGACGTATTCTTTAAAAAGCGTTTATAACCAATTGCTATAAAATGCATACGGTTGGAAAAATGTTTTAAAAGTAGAATTCAATGATCCACACAAATTAGACTTGAACTTTCGTGGTTTTCCTTTTACTTTGCGAACTAACATGGTTGACCAATTATGCCGACCGTGTTAGTCGACGAGGTAAAAGGAAAACAGTGCAATTTCAAGACATGTTTGTGTGGATCATTGTATTCTACTTTTACAATGCCTTTCTACCCCTGCATTTTATTAAAAACGGTTAGAAACGCTTTAAAAAGACCAACTCGACCAATCACCAGCAACGTGTTCCGTTAAGTAAAGCCCCGCTCATATTTCCTGCAAATGCGAATGCGATTACAAATTTTAAAGTCACAAATTAGCGGCAAATAATTTGCAACAGTTGAAATGTGCTCAACTCCTGCGAAACATTCGCTGCAAAAACAGCCCTGTGTTGTAAAAGTTCACTTCGCATTCGTAGGAAGTATGATCTGGGCTGGTGTTCATATTCCTTAAAATTGCAACAACAAAAACATGTTAAAAGCATAGAATTATCTTGTAGAGGGTTATTTGTCAAAATGTTGAGTATCTTACAACTGCTATAATTAGTGCCATACCATTTAACACTTAGAAAGTCAATTTACAACAACACATTTATCACTGCATACCACTTTCATGAAATCAGCCTGCTTGGCAACATAATCCAATTTATTGAGAATTATAAGCCAAATTAAGCTGGAATTCAGATACAAATAGGCACAAATTGCATCCCATAAGTTTGTTTTTGCTTGCTAAGCTCTGGTTTCTGGGCCCAATTTCATAGAGCTGCAAAAGTACAAAAAGTAGTTCAGCAAAAAGTATTGATGCTTACCAGCCAAAATACCATGTGTTATGTACACCACACCGTAAGGCTAACTATTGTAATTGGTATCCTAGGTTAATAATTTCTTAGCACAAAGTTTTAAAGCACGTATCTCTCACATTCTGTGCTGTAGCCAAAACGAATGTTTGGTTAGACACTACCAACAGTGGGCATACAATTATGGACTCAACCACTCTATAGTGGTGTTTTGAGGGGTGGATCAACTCTTCGTATGGCTCAACTCTCCCGCATCTCCCCTAACTGGTGTAATCATGTCCTAGGTTCATATTTTCTTAGCAGAAAGTTTTAAAGCAAAATGTCCCTTTTAAGCATTTCTATCAGCCCTGTTTGTAAAGAATTTCTTTTCTTCCTTTGATGGATAAGGTAACAGCTGCCCGAGTGTGGCCCCTGGTAACTGCCGACAAACTAGGAAGCCATTTGGTTAAACTAGAACTGACAGATGTAGAAGATGACAGAACTAGGACTCCAACTCTTTGAAGGTCAAGTGTCAACTTCTGAAAGGCACACTTGTCTTGAGGCGTTACAGGGGTCATTCCCTGTTCAACCCCATCCCTTTGAGTTTCCACAGCAAAACAGAACAACATCAGTAGCTTTGGTTATAGTTCATCCTTTAGTATCCCTGGTCAAAATTCCAGTTGAACCTAGTTAAACTGGGTTTAACTGGAACTAGTTGAAAACCAGTTGATAAACTAGTTAAACACAGTTAAAACTAGTTGGTTTAATATGGAAAATGGACAGAAACCAACTGGTTTATAATTTCAACCTAGTTGAACACAGTTAAACCTAGTCCAAACCAGTTGGTTAATATGGAAAATGGACGAGTTTGGTCACTATCCAGTTGAACCAGTTGACCCCAGTTAACTAGGTTCAACTGGAATTTTGACCTGGGTTTCCACAGGAAAACAGAACAACATCAATAGTTTGTAGCTTTGGTTATAGTTCATCCTTTAGTATATGAAGCAGCTTAACTAGATGAGTACTTGTAAAGACTGGAACTATGTCACGTGCGTAATTACACATTGCCAGTGCAATTTACCTCTTAGAACTAAATTATGTAGGCCTGGTTAATACTTAAATGCTTCATTTTGACAATCAGAGTACTAGGCTGAATTGAAGGATATAAAATATCTAT
Organism: Asterias rubens; assembly: GCF_902459465.1. Classification (NCBI taxonomy): domain Eukaryota; kingdom Metazoa; phylum Echinodermata; class Asteroidea; order Forcipulatida; family Asteriidae; genus Asterias; species Asterias rubens. The sequence goes on along the minus strand of NC_047064.1, from coordinate 16,150,024 downwards.
CGAGATAAAGACAATTAGATTCTGAATTTTCTTAGCAATTGAAGCTTCACAAAATACCAACTATATTTTGAACAAATGCTAGTTAAAACAAGCCAGGACCCAACTTGGTAAGACACTGCTCTCGAATTACAAAGGTCATTGGTTCAAATCCAACCCTAGTAATATGCCTGTGATTTGTTCACGGAACTCGGGAAAGTACTTAGTACACAAGGGTACAACCAAAATGAAATATATTTTTTATCCCGATGCAAATTTAACATCAGTTAAACCTCAGAACCAGTTAAAATCTCTTCAAGCGGTCCAGCTGGCTAGTTCAATGTTGCAAATCATCCCAAATTTAAAATGAATTATGAACCAGTGAAAAAGCTGACAAATTTCTGAAAGAACAATTGTAGCCTAACTGTCCCTGCTAGCGTAAAACAAAAAATTAAAACCCTTGATATTCAGGAATATCTGTTCTGTTGAGTACAAGAACTGGCCCTAATATATACCCAATATTCATGCTTTTAGCCCAGGTCAAAATTCCAGTTGAACCTAGTTAAACTGGGTTTAACTGGAACTAGTTGAAAACCAGTTGATAAACTAGTTAAACACAGTTAAAACCAGTTGGTTTAATATGGAAAATGGACAGAAACCAACTGGTTTATAATTTCAACCTAGTTGAACACAGATAAACCTAGTCCAAACCAGTTGGTTCATATGGAAAATGGACGAGTTTGGTCACTATCCAGTTGAACCAGTTGACCCCAGTTAACTAGGTTCCACTGGAATTTTGACCTGGGAGTACAGATTTTAGACTTTCTCACCCCATTTTTATCTGGTTCTTTCACCACAACTCTAAACTTACAAGATCTCAAAATGTTGTTAAAAACCTCCTCAAGTCATAAAAGAGTAAAACCTCAATACCCCAGAGAACAGCTCGGTGTAAGCAGGAAATTGGCCCCCAATCCGTTCCACACACAGACTTCCAAGAAACACCAGGGTATCATCAATGTGGTTTCTGACTTATTAAGATAAGGCTAAACTTTTTCTAGGTGAAGATTTCCTCTGATTTACTCAAAAAACCATGAGCCTCTTCTTCAATGTGTCTTTTGACGAAGTGCATGTAACTGACGGCACATGTTTCAGGAGGTAAACACTCACATACTAAAAACCTTTGTAGGGGAGAAGTGTTAGTTCTAAGAAAAACCAGTGTGTGTTCTTGTTTTTTCGAAAAGTATACTTTGCTCTTCTATTTAACTATACCTGCCTGCAACGTCACCACTTTAGTTTTGCTTATGGTCCATACCAAGTAAAGCTTCAAAAACATAAATATAAAAAGGCCTAGACATTTTGGAAAGATTGTTTTTGAATTTTTACAAAGTCAATAATTTAAAAGGTTTTGGTACTTTTTGCATGACACAAAACACAAACGTCCACAGATTGACATTAAACTGACTTTGTTTAAAGAAAATGGTGGTAGAAAGCTCCCCTTAAATTATTACTTGTTGAAAGTTATGCGTATAGTTACTTTTTGTGCTAAAGAAGCTATCAGAAGCACAACATGTAACTAAGCATATCAAAAGTATGCTTAGCAGACAAAGGTTAGCAGCCAAAATAGAATGCCACATACCATATGTGACTGGTATCCTGATTTTGTTTGCTATGCAGTAAAAGCAATAGTTACTGATTAAGCACCTTTTTTATTTTATTTTTATTATTATTTATTGATAACCAACAGCGGTTAACGGCCACTATAACTAACAGGTATCATCAAATAAAAAATAATAAAAAAGAAACTAAAAAGAAATAAGAATGTAGTAATGAAAAACTTTGGACTCTCATAAAAAAATTATGGTTTCTCACCTCATTTTCAAACTTTGGCTCCACAGGGATGACCATAGTGTCAGCCACACCCTCAGTACTGTCTCTGACGTAGAAGACCAACAGGTGGCTCAGTGGAGCCATGGCATGGGTCACCTCAAACTGAAAGGTGGTTCGGCAACTTTGGCTGTCCGTTTCACTATCCGCTAAGAACATAGAAGGAAAGACATAGTTTTTATGTGATCAGGCTATGACTCGTTTGTCAAAAAAAATTGCCATCATGGGTGAAATTTTCAACAGAATTTTATACAATTTAAATACCAAAACATATCTTTTTTATATTAGGAACTTCCTTACTGATAAATAGCATAAAAATGGTTTTAAAATATCTGATGTGATCAAGCTAAATGGGTCGGTTGTCGAAATTATCAGTATGTGAGAAACAAAAAGCCAAAAACAGGGTGAAATTTTCAAAAGCATTTTTGTTTTATTTAAAACATAATCTTATTTTATATTGGCCACTTCCTTACTGATTAAACAACATCAAAAAAGTTTAAATTTATCATTGAAAGAAACTATTTGTTTGTTCTCTCTTAAAATCTCTCGTATATTTCTTAGTGTTTCTACTTTTAGTAATCCTAAGTTTTGAACCAAAGATGGTAACAAACTTGGGGTTTTAACAGATTTAAAGCATTGATTAAGCTCTTGATCATGTCCTTATTTCATAGAGCTGCTTAAAAAAAATTGCTTAAACATGTTCTTCTAAGCAGGAAATATGCAGAATACAAGTCACAGATTAAACATGTGACGTGGTACCGTGGCGGGTAACCTTATACTCATAAGAAAAACTTTGTTGTGTTTATCTAATTTTTGCTTGCTTAAACTGCTCTATAATGTATGTTCAGAAAGCAAGTTTTGTATGGCTCATTGATTACCTTGTTTTGCCATGAACCGATCGATGATTTGGTGAGTACTAAAACGTCTCCTTCGGCTTCCGTCATTACGGCCGCTGCTGCTGCGGAGCATGGCATCGTGCAGACCAGACGTGACTATATTACCCCTTGCCATCACTTCATAATGCATGGTGAAGTTACACGGACACGTTGAGTGTACCCCAATAATGGCGTTGTCTCCAACCTACCAGATACAAAACGATTGGCATCAGCAACATTTTTAGCTTGAAACAAAGTTAACCATTCATTAAATCTATAGCTTATTAAAAACAGGAGATTTTAAGACCAGTCGAGTTCAGTGTCAAAGTGTGGGTTAAGGTCACACACTTATCGCATTTGTGTCGTCAAGCAGCACACTTGCTCTTGCATCCGCATGAGGTGTAAAGCTGTTGTCCCATATGTGTTGAGTAAAGCACATTCATAAATACCTCAGACAGTTTCGCTATTCCTACATATTGGTGGAGAGCGCGTCACGTGGGTGTGTATAAACCTTTGTTTATGACCAGTAAAAAGTGTTGAAACATGGGCGTGACACGCGAGCTTGCACCTGTGATTATAAGACAGTTTCTTCATTCCTATTGGTCGAGAGCAACGGCTGAAACAGTTACGTATGCCACATCACTGCGCACAGTATTCCCTTATAAGGAGTTATTTACCCGAGGGTGGCGGAGGGCTTCACCATTTCATAGCTGGAGGGGTGTTGTGTTGAAAGAAATCATTGAACAATTATAATTTTTGCATTTATTTTACTTTTTGACCAAAAAGTGTTGATGTTTTTGACCGAAAAGGTATTTATGAATGGGAATCAAAGTGTGTTGAATCGGTTTTCAACTAGTCTAGTGGTTTAAACCCGTCGAGGCCTGGTTCTTGATAATTTACCTTGACTTCGTCTCGTTGGGATTAAACCACTAGTTGAAAACCTCACACCACACATTGATTCCCTTATTAAAGAACCTGGTACACTTATCATTAAGAAAAAAGGTTTTCTCAAATGTTCCTTACATGGTTGGCTGCAGATTGCACCTCATCATCTTGTAACAGGCAGAAAACTCTGCTTAGCAAATTTCTTGGCTTAGCAAGAAATGACCAAGGTACCAGTCGTGGCAATGGTATCTGTCTGGTGTTCTACATGGTAAACTATTTTTGCTAAGCAAAAGTTGCTTTTGTGATAAGCAAGTTTGCATGCTTAATACACAGGCATTATAAAATTGGGCCATAAATGCCGTCGATTTCACCAAACTCTTCCTAACTTAGGATTAATCTTATGACTTAGGATGAGTTCAATTTGTATCCATAGACGTTAGGACGCATTGAACCCATCCTAAGTATTAAGACGAGTACACCCTAACTCGATATAATAGTAATAATAATAATAATAATAACGAAAACTAATATGATAGGATTAATCCTAGAGTATTGTAAAATGGACTGCAGCTGGTCTCTAAACACAGCTCTACAGATCTGCAGAGCTTCTGGATTTCAAACATGACGACAGTTGCATAAAGTTTGAAAGACCCTTACCTTCAGATTGTCTTGAAGGGTATGAAGTAGAAGATGACATTTACTTGGAGAGTACCAGCTTCCTAGAGACAGATAGCTTGAGAAATAAGTGTCTGCAGCATCTTCACCGTCAATGGCTTTAACCTTTGCCTGGTGGGAAACAAATATAAAGAAAGTAAAATGAAGTGTTAGGCAGGGCCAAGCAGTCCAGTACACCATGTATAGGTTCAAATCCCAGTTGTGACACTTTTTGTCTTTGAGCAAGTGACTTTTGCTTCTCCTCTCCATGCAGGTGTTTAAAAAGAACACACCTTAACCCCAAAGATAGTGTGCAATTAATCACTTTACAGGTAGATTTCAAGCACAGCCGTTCTGCACTGAATGTTCCAATTGCTTCTCAGCACACAGGGGTGTACAAGGATTCCCCTTACCCACAAAGATAATATTGTGAAGTATAAAATCACTTTACAGGTAGATTTCAAGCATCTTCTGAACAAGCCCTTTTCATACTCTGTTCCCGAGGGGGCTTTACCCCTGATCTAATGTCAGTTCAGGGAATAGCAACCTCTGCTCTGGAGTGGAATAGGGACCTATAGGCGGGGACAGTGTGAGGGTGCGAGACGGAGTAATGGGGTAACAACTAACTCCCAGGGGCTCCCGGGGCTGTATGCCACGGGGATAACGGATACAGTGTTTACTCACATTGATCCAGATGTGTCCAGAGACTGGTGGGAGTGATGGAATGATGAAGTCTCCCACACCCATCTTAGAGACAAGGGTCTGGGTAAACACTGGATCTTGTCGAACTTCAGCTTTGATCTCCACAGTGATGTTGTCTGCTGGACTTCCATCCGGGTAGGAGAGTAGAACCTAAACACAAGATAAGGTTAAAAGATTAAAGACACTGGACATGTTTGGTAACTGTCAAAGACCAGTCTTCTCACTTGGTGTATCTCAACATAATGCACAAAATAACTAACCTGTCATCGAAGTTGCGAGATAATAGTAAGTGAAGAAAAAACACCCTTGTCACACAAAGTGGTGTGTGCTTAATTTGAGATGCTTGATGTCAGGACCTCAATATCTAATTCTGTGGTCTCGCAATCAAACTCGCGGAAAATTACTTCCTTCTCGAAAACTACGTTACTTCAGAGGGAACCGTTTCTCTCAATGTTTTATACTATCAGCAGCTCTCCATTGCTTGTTACCAAGTAACTTTTTATGCTAACAATCACTTTGAGCCATTTTAATACCAATAGTGTCCAATGCCTTTAAGGCCTGGAATTTGAGTTTTGAGAGGGCAAGTAACTGTCATTTTGCATTATTGCATTATTATTTGCATTATTTTGTATTGTTAAGTTTACACCGTTTGCATTAACCTGTGGACGAAGTATGCAAATATATTCACACCATCAAATAGTTATTTTTATAACTAACAATTTTGAACCAATTCACCTGACATCTTTAACATCTAGAAAAAAATCTGGGTAGTGTCATTTTGGGAGCCAATGCCCCTGTGGAAGTCCTGAAACTTCATGCGGGCAATGAAGGCGTTTGCCTCCATGCCTCATGGTCATTGCCTTGGTGCCCTTGAAATGCTCCAGTAGAATTTTACAATTTTCTCATAGGGTGCCCTTTACAAGGAGAAAATGCCTTGGTGTCCTTGCCCTTTAAAAAACGAAGCATACAGGCCTGCCTGTGTGTTACTTAGTGTAGTGTGCATTTTAGGTGACACAGCATTAAGTTTGACTATAGGCGAACCGAGGCAGCCAGACAGAAGTCGCGTGTGACTTTTGAGCAAGGGGTCAAAACACAGGTTTGCACAACCATCAATGAAGAGCCGACTTAATACTATAGCCAAACATTGAGTTGTTACAAAAAAAGCCCATAACTAATAAGTAGAGATTATTAGTGGTTTATTATCTGATAGAGATTATTTACTGACTGGATTATTCTATTTATATTAATATGATTGCCAGGTTGACTGAGGTTTGGGGAACAGGAAAGCTTGGCATTATAGGCCCCACTCATGGAGTAGAAAATCACCTTAGACTTCTTCTGGTTAGTTCATCCTGGTTAGTTCATACACACAGATCTTTGTTAAAGACACTGGACACTATTGGTAATTGTCAAAGACAAGTCTTCTCACTTGGTGTGTCTCAACATATGCATAAAATAACAAACCTGTGAAAATTTGAGCTCAATTGGTCATCAAAGTTGCGAGATAACAATGAAAGAAAAAAACACCCTTGTCATACGAAGTTGTGTGCTTTCAGATGCTTGATTTCGAGACCTCAAGTTCTAAATTTGAGGTCTCGAAATCAAATTCGTGGAAAATTACTTCTTTCTCGAAAACTAACTCACTTCAGATGGTACCGTTCCTCACAATGTTTTATACTATCAACCTCTCCATATTACTCGTTACAAGTAAGGTTTTATGCTAATAATTATTTTGAGTAAATACCAATAGTGTCCACTGCCTTTAAACACCTCAAGGAACTCTAAAATATTACAATGATTATGTTTGCACTAATCTCAACTGCTACTCATGCCTACATTCAGCAGGACATTAAGTATCTTTCTTTTTTACATGTTTATTTTAACAATGTACAATGTGCTAACTTTATTTTCGAACTAATACTTTTATAATTCTGGAAACTCATTGCTTGTATTATTCAAAATTGACTTATCTGACCGCAGTCTCGGGTGCTCCACTACAGAAGGCCAGTCCTTCTCTGGATGTCACCCTCTCTCATACATTTTGTACTGACCATTTATTCATTACGTATCTGTATGTATGATTGTATTAATGGAAATGAAACAAACAAACAAACAAACAACCAGCTACCAGTCTTGGACCAACCTGCTGCCAGCTGTGAACCATCCCTACACAGACAAATCAAGCCAGCCCTGGCCCACCCCTGGCCCGAGTGAGAATTAACAGGGCTGGTCCAGGGCTGGCTAAGGGGCACCCGGGCTGACTAAGGGGCACCTGGGCTGGCCAAGGGTGGGCAAGTTGTATCATGCCAGGCCTGGGCCAGTCCTGTTTGCCAGGTCTTGCCAGGGGGCGTAATGCTGGATGGGGGCGTAAAGCTGGCTGGGAAACAAACTCACCTTTCCATAATAGGGAAGCCCAGGCTTGTAGTGTTTCCTGGAGTCTTTGGAGAACTCCAGAGAGATAAGCTGCTTCTTGACGAGGCAAGACTCGTCCAAGGCCACGAAGACGTTGCCATCATCACTTGTAACACTCGCCTCGATGCGTACCACACCACGGAAATGGTCGCCCAAAGGTGAGGTGATCAGGTCACTTATACAGATGTTGAATCTGGCAATGCCATCAATCTAAGAAAAAAAGAAAAAAATTATAATAATAATAATAATAATAATGCATTTATAATGCGCCATCTATCTAGTGTACAAGACCCTATTCCGAGGCGCAGAACAAAAAACAATACATACAACAAAAAAGAAATGTAGAACATAATAAAAAATTATACAATGAATAATCTACTGTCAAGACATGTAATGAGCTAAGTGTAAAAGGATTTAAATAAATGAGTTTTCAGCAAGTTTTTAAACAATGGAAGAGAACTACAGCACCTGATGTTATTAGGTAAAGCGTTCCAAAGTTAAGAAGCACAAGCCGAAAAGGCACGATCGCCATACGATGAGGAAGTTCTAGGTATATTTAAAAAGGACTTAGCAGAAGAACGAAGAGTGCGAGAGGGGGCATAAGGTACAAGGAGATTTGCAATATAGGACGGAGTCAAGCCGATCTGAGATTTAAATGCAAAAAGTAGAAATTTGAATTGAATCCGTTGTCGAATGGAAAGCCAGTGAAGTTCCTGCAATATAGGTGTAATATGATCATGTTTTTTAGATTTTGTTAAAACACGAGCCGCAGCATTTTGTAAAAGTTGTAGTTTGTGAAGCTGGTGTTATGTAACTCCGTATAATAGTGAATTACCATTGTCAAGGCGAGAAGTGACCAAAGAATGGATGATAGTAGCAGCAGTTTTATGTGATAAGGTTTTCCGAATGGTATTTACAGTTCTTAAGTAATGATATGTCGATTGACAGATTCTGCTGACATGTTTATCCATGGACAGTGTGTTATCAAAAATAATTCCCAAATTATGAACGACAAAACTTTTTAAAGTTTACACAGTTTTCAGAGAAAGAATATAAATCGAGCCCCTAATTCTGAGACAAACTATATTGGCCGTCTCCCCTATATATTGTCAATTTTGTATGGAGCTGCCGAGTCTTTTGTAATTGAAGCGGCAGTAGAGGGATCACCTTCAAGGAACACGTTGCCTTGGATTGGACGACTTGGGCTCTTAAAATTTGTTTCTTGTTATGGGTGGGAAGACATGAAACGTAGAAAATAATGATCCACTTTAATATTATGCCTTGAAACTGTGTGTTTTTCTTTTTTATTTATTAAACTAAGAACAAGGTCTACCATATTGTTGAACCAAATTTTTAACTCAAAAAAATGGCGGCCCATTTCAGTTCATGAAGTAACAGGAAAACCACACAATTTGGGGCCATTTGTATGGATCATATTTTTAAAACATCTTCTAACCATACTCAATTAATAAAAAGGCTTTTAATGGCGAAAAGCGCCCAATGCAAAGCAACATGCCCCTTTAAGCACATTGCAACTTTTTTTTTCAAATATCAAGAAATAAACCAGAAGGGAAACTAACTGAGAACATTGTTACTTACATCCATGAACATGTAGTTATTTTGTCCAATGTATTCGCTGTAGTAACCGAGGCCATGCAGGTTCATATTGATGGAAACTTTCCCCCTCACTGGCTTTCCAAATACGTATCTGGAAAAAAAGCAAACAAATACCACAATATCAGTTTTCTTGAAAATGTAAAAAAACAGCATGTTTAAGAATTCACCGCAAATAAACCCAGTTTTGAAGTTGGCATTGGGCGTCACATTCCTATATGCAACAAAATATTTAGCAACACAAGATTGGACTCTGATTTATTATTTCAAACACACAATACATCTCCAGTTGTTGTGATCAACATTTACAAAGAAAACAAATCTTCCTTTTCTTGTTATCACATGAAGTACATTTGCCTTAAAAAGGGTGACCAATCTGCAACAAGAGCGAAAAAGATAAACAGTTACTTCTTCTGTTTCGACAAAAAAAGTACATATAATAAACTGGGGCACCATTTCAAGCTGTGTGCACCTCCATAAAGGTCACCTTGATTAAATCCAATAATAGTCTAATGACCCACATTGAATACACAGAAACTAATAAAAGAACCATGTATAAAAAAACATGATGAAGGGAATAGGAGTCCCCCCCCCCCCCCCCCCTCTGTCCTTGAGGGAACTGTTCCAAGGAACTCCACATGCCCCTGGCTGTCATCTCAGAATAATTGATGCTTTCCAAGATGCTTGGGACAGGTGCGCTCGGATGGGGCATATTGGCCCATCATTTTAAACCCCCAAAAGGATGTGGTCTACTTAAGTATCAAAAGTACTAAAACAGAGCATAAACTAGGAAGACCCTATAATGGGCTGTATATAGAGCTGTTGGCAATGAACAACTGTGTAGCCATAGCCAATGAAATAGCAGCTCTGCCCCCCCCCCCCCCCTCGCCCCTTACACCATCAGCAAGACAATTTGAAGTTATATTTGTGTGTATTTGAAAGGGCTTCTAGATGACAGAGAGCCAAAGCCAAAGCCATACTGGAAGCTTCAGCCAAAGCCAGAACCGAAGCCACAATCTACAAACATTGGGTGCCTTGAAATATGCCTTATATATGTTTGGTTTGCGGTAACACCATGTGTGTATCTTCTTGCCAGGTAGAACTGTCCTTTTTTCAACTACTGCCGCGGAGTAGATTTATCGGGTGTTCAGGACACTTCTCAGTTCTAAAAAGAACTGTCCTGCTTTTTAACTATTACCCGGGATTCGGGAAGATGGTCTAGAAAATAGGCTGGGACTACTACTTCAGCTTGTAGGATCGCAGAGTCAGTTCTTAAGTTGGTCTCAAATATGCCTTGTTGCTAACTATACATTTTTTTGTTGGCATTTCTCACTCCACGATAACACGAGCAAAGAGCAACAGCCTTGCCAGAGCCAGACCCTATTCATACCCAACACTGTTCCTGCTCTGATCAACCATGGAGCTGTGGATCATCAGGAATTACTTCCATAAAAATAAAAGACCACTCAGGTACTACCATGTTTTAGGTGGATGCTAGAACAAGCGACATTGAATTAAGATTTGCAATTTGATTAAAAATAACTTGTCACTAAATAATGTCTGTTTTTTTAAAAGTCTGTTTGTTCTTAATCAGGTGACCGCAGTGATTTGACCAAGCATTATAAGTGGGAGGGGAGGGACACCAACTTGCACAAAAAAAATCAATTGCTTAGCCAATAAAACTGGACACGTCTGAAAACCCTCTTTCAAGATGTACAAACAATTACATAAATGTTGCCTGTCCCTGGAGCAATCCACGCAAGAGACAAAGACAACACAGGGTTATGGGTGGGGGACAACAACTGAGAGTCCCATTGGGTCCAACACAATGAACTCAACCAGGGGCAACCAAACAGCTTTGAACTTTGCGAGACCTTTTCAAGATCAATGTTCAACGTCTGTCTCGGATCACTAAGAGACCTTCTTTTATTCCCTTTTATGTCTTTGAATGCAGTCGTTGACAGATGCATCCCAGGTTTTTGTATGATTAGAGATAAATTACAAATCCATATACACTGGATGATATGATAGGAGAGATTTAGAACCAAAGTGCAAACTGATAAAGACATCAGGATGGGATTATGTATGTGATATATCCATCATTAGTTTATACCCATCGCCACATCACTGGCAACTCATCTTGGGTTTGGTTTTCCCATTTTAAATGGATGGTAAAGATTTTTGTAATTACTTGGTAAAAGAGCACTGGTCGAGAGTTGTTGATATTATAAATCATTGTTAGAACAACACCATTTGGGGTAATGTCGCTTTTATATAATAGGGGTATTTTTTCAAAAGATAAAAAGCTGTGTAAGTTTCAACTATAAGCAAACTTTATAAGCATTTTTCAGGCCAGTATGCTTCGTTCCTGAAAGGGCAAGGGCACCAAGGAATTTTATCCTTGAAAGGGCACCCTATGAGGAAATTGTCAATTTCTACTGAAGTGTTTCAAGGGCACCACTGCAATGATCTTCGTTGGCTCAGTGTGAAGTATCAGGCATGCTTTCTCCTTCAACTTTACAGGAGTCTTGTTGTATACCAACAAAAAACGAACTGGTCAAACCTGTTTTGTATAAATCATCTTTTATGGACTTCACTGCTCAGTGACCTTTGCACACTTTAGGTAGAATAAAGTAATATCAGTTACAAATCAACTTAAAGGCCACTAAAGCCTTAAAAACAGCAACAAATTTGCTTAAAACCTCACTTTTAGTGAACAAAAAATCAGTGACAATCCTAAAAAATATATGATCTTCTCCAATAATCTCAATAAGACAAATATTTTTGAAATATTATTGTAAACATGTAAGAGATATTTAAGCATTATAATAACAACCAAGAGGGGAAAAAGTTATAGAAAAAAAATGCGAAAGGCACCTTTATTTCTTACCTTGCTTTAACTACGGCTGTTGTACACTTGGTTACATCTGCTATGTAGCTGGGTGGGTCAATTAGTACCTCAAATCTGGGTAAAACTGAAAAGAAATTAGTCCAAAGGTTATCATATTATCAGACTGTGCACAAAACAGTTACTTGTTCTTGTAATTTTGTCATACATTGTCAACTGAAACAAGGACAAAAGGCCAAAATTCAAAAGATTCACAAAGGTCAAAGGTAACAATTCAATCAACTTTATACTCCCCAAGGAGCTCAGATGGTTTAAGGAATAAATAAAATAGCCCAATGACCAGGGGTAATACTGTTGGAAGTGCTTTGAGACGCCCTTCGGGTATTGTAAAGCGTTATACACAAACCGATTATTATTAAAGGCAGTGGACACTATTGGTAATTACTCAAAATAATTATTAGCATAAAAACTTACTTGGTAACGAGTTATGGGGAGCTGTTGATAGTACAAAACGTTGTGAGAAACAGCTCCCTCTAGTCTAAAGTAACATAGTTTTCAAGAAAGAAGAAATTTTCCAGGCATTTGATTTTGGGACCTCAGAATTAGATTTTGAGGTCTTGAAATCAAGCATCTAAAAGCGCACAACTTCGTGTGACAGGGGTGTTTTTTCTTTCATTATTATCTCGCAACTTCGACGACCAATTGAGCTCAAATTTTCACAGGTTTGTTATTTGTTTACATATGTTGAGATACACCAAGTGAGAATACTGGTCTTTGACAATACCAATAGTGTCCAGTGTCTTTAAGTTTTGAAGGAAAGAAAAAGTTCCTAAAAGCTAATGTAACACACCCTCCCTTAATTCTTAGGGTGACTTTTCACTCTCAGCAACAAAGAAACAGAAAAACTGACAGCAACACATGTCAACATCAAGGACATGTTTGTGGTTGCAAATGTCAGAAGCAGTTTGTGATTGCAGTAACAGTCGTCTACTGCGATTAACTTTGAAAGTACTGCCTGAAATAGATGACCCAATGTGTGAGGTACATCATCTCCAATATGGCCACACATCACTGAGTCTTGTAGACACCTTGAACGAGGCAACACCATTTATTGGTTTTTCTGTGGATAAAGTGTTGATGTATCATCTGTGTGTACTTCTCAGAAAGGGGGGGGGTCTTAGGGGTCTGCACCAAACCTTTTCTAAGGAAACTGTTTCTAAGTTTGGAGAGAATTCTTTTTTGCTCACAGTCTTTTCTAAATCGGGAACCCAGATGTTACATTAATTCTTGATATTTAAGGTCATACCGATACTGCCAGTGACAATAAACCACCTACATGGCCGCACAAGGTTGTCAGAAACCATTCATTTCGGAGCAGTGGGGAAGTCTGTTGGAAGGGAGCTAAGATTTGTGTTCAATGCAAACTAAAAGATTAGAGAAGAGAGTCCATGGGCATGGTATTCCCAAGAAGGAAATTGACATGTGGTTGAAACATTGTGTTTATTTCTTTGCAAAAGAGCGCTATGGCAGTCTACAAAATGAGTGGTTTTCCTGCTTTAACAGTAGGAGAGTACAAGGTGTTTGAGTGATGTGTGATATGTGCTCATCTTTTTAAAGACACTGGTCATATTCCAGTGGTGTTGGGGGGGGGGGGGGCACGGACCATTCCTAAGTCAAAACACCAGGGCAATATATGTCCCACAACCCCCCCCCCCCCACAACAAGACTTTAGACCAATATGCCCTCAATGTACATTCAACCTAGTGACACATTGTTTGTTTCTAATAACACAAACACTTTTAGAGGGGGGTAACAGAAAAAGGGTTTCCTTGAAAATTAACAAAGGAAATGAACTGCATCCACTAGAAAATTGACGAGCAGCACAGGCAACTAAGGGATTCATTGGATGTTTGTAATAGTTGTGTTAGAACGAGGGAGAATTTATTGCACATAGTCCTTGTTTGGGCGTCGCTTTGGTGTGTCAGCGAGTCTCATTCCCCGTCTATCCCAATTTTGGATAATGGAGACCGATTCGTTTAAAGACTTGTTTTTTCCCTGTTTTCCCAGGAAAATAAGCTCAACACCATTTTGAAGTGTTCAGATCAAAACAAATTAGTTTTGAAAATACAGCTTATGTTTCATTTTTTATTATATTGTTGATAACATTTTCTCTGCAGGGTAAAGTTTTTTTTCTTGTTTTTTTTTCCGAAAAAGTTGTTTCACAATAATAAAGGAGAAAAAGGGTTCAGAAAATGTGTTGTTACCTTAAAATCAACATTATCATGTTTCATTTCGACAACACAAGTTGCTACACAAACACATACTGTTCTGCAACATGATACAAGATTTCCTGCTGTTTCAAACCACAAAACGAAAATCAAATCTACAAAATTCAATTTGGTGCCAAACAATGTTGTCTACAAAGTTAGCGTACAATGTTGTTTGTTCTCATTTCACTGGAGTCAACTCTCGCTATAACAAGGTCACTGGGACTTGCCAAAGACCTCTTTATAACTGGAACATTGTTATAAGAGGACAGCAAAACCAAAGAAGCACAAAGCAGAAATGAAATTCGGGACTTCAGAATGGGCTCTTTATAAGCAGAACCTTTTCTTAAAGGGTCTGTGATTGGTACTTTTTGTAGAGCACAATACAATGTCCACCAATTTACATCAAACTCACACAGTTTGAAAATATTGATGGTAGATTAAAACAAATATTTGCTGAGAAATGAGTAAAACATCTCACAGAAATAAGTTTCGCCTCTAAAGACGAACATTATTTTATGTAAAATGTATTTTCGCGACATTGTTTTACTCATTTCTCATAGACTCCAGCACCTCAGCTAGTATTATTTTTAAGGTAAGCTTTCTATTATCATTATCTTCAAATGGTGTAAGTTTTATGTAAATATGTGGACATTGTGTTTTGTGTACGAGAACTGACTGTTAGTTGTTGTTTTGGTTCCATTCTCACCAGATACCCTCTTTCAAACCTGCAACATATGCTTCACTAGGTTTACTCAATACCAGCAGAGATTTCCCTGTAACATTTTATACGTTTCCTGGTACTAAACAACCCAAGGAACTTACCATATTTGTTGACCTCAAATGTTTTATTATAAGTGTGGCCTTGAACTTCTGCATAAATAGACCACTCTCCAAGCATTGGCTGATCTGACAGTGGAAAGCTGGAGTTGATAATACCTGTGAAAAAAACAAGATTATACATTGTCAAGTTCTCGAAGAGTTATAGTTTAAAGACACTGGACACCTTTTGTGATTGTCAAAGACCAGTATTCTCACTTGGTGTATATTCCAACATATTATGCATAAAATAAGAAATCTGTGAAAATTTGACTCATTTGGTCATCGAAGTTGCAAGAGAATAATGACAGAAAAATACACCATTGTTGCTCAAAAATGTGTGTGCTTTCAGATTGCCCAAAAAAGGCTTCAGGCCTGAAGTCCTGTTACCTCTTTCTCAAAAACTACATTACTTCAGAGGGAGTCATTTCTCACAATGTTTTATACTATCAAGAGCTCTCCTTTGCTCGTTAACAAGTAAGTTTTTACAACTATTTTGAGTAATTACCAACACTACAGTGTCCATGTGTCTTTAAATATAGCCAGTGCTTTTCCAATGCCTGGGAATTTAGTTTGCCTTGAAGCAAAAGAAAATGAAAGCCATAATAACATGCCTTTATACAAAGCATGTTTACTCTGTGCAGGTGTTAGAAGCTGATGAATTAAGTGACTTTGAAGCTTTGCAAAATGTGGTAAACAATTTTAAGTCTGGGTCGTAAATCAGAGTGGATACAACAATTTTTATGCATCTTGACAATGTGAGCTCTTTTATGAAAGGAGTGTTGGTTCTCAGTAACAACACTACGCAATTTCTTTTCAAACCCCCCAAAAACTTGGTCTTCCGAGGAAAGGGATTTTATGACATTATGAGAAGTTTGTATAAAAAAAGGAAAGAAAAGTCAATGAGGTAAGCATGACAACCATGATGCTTGAAGGAAAAATCTCATCAAGCACGGTACATGGAGTAAAAATTCTGAGATGCTTTTGAAGGAACTTCTCCTCTTCTTCTGAAATCCTTCTTATAAAGAATCTGCAAATACTCCATTAGGACTGAAAAAAATGAACAATCTTAATCAGGAAGAGTTGATACTTCCAACCATAGAAAAAGGACCATCCAAATACTCTATGATCCAACCAAGGCCTAAACATGAACTCAACTCACATACCTACAGAAGCATATCTAGGCAAACAACATCTGTAAAGGGCTGAAAGGGTCGTAGGTCAGGCAAGAGCTCACTTTTGTATATAAACAATTATGTAAACAATATGAGTGGTAGGTCTTTTATTTCCCCCTTGAGCGGATCTTATAACATTCTTAAAACCCCTCCAGGAAGTGAAGACGTCATAACTGCAGAAGAGGGCACAAGATGGACGCTTATGGCAGCCCCACAGGTCGAGTATCTACCCTTGCCACAAAAACAAAATAAACGTCCCCAGTGATTTGTGTCCCGTATTGTTTTCGAACAGGTCATGTAAACCATGAAGCTATGTGTAAACAAAGAACCCATTGTGTTTATGCAATATACACTTCAAGAGGATTTGTAGCGTTGTTTGAGTCAAGTGGATAATGGTGGAATTTGGATTTCAGAAAGGAGAGGAGAAGCTCCTTCGGAAGTGTTTCAAGAATTGTTATGCCATTTGAAAGTACTGTGCTTGAAATTTTACCTTCAAGCATCATGGTCGGCATGCTCTTACCCCATTGACTTTCTTCCTCTTTTTAATAAAAATTCCTCATATAAGTCATTAAATTCCTTTCTCCCTGACAGTGCAAAGCTTCCCATCTTATGATTCTTACTTACATATCCTGTTACACTTGAATTCTTCTTTTAATGTATTTTCTAAGAGGTAAGCTCCAATGACCAACAAGGCTTCAAAGACCAACTTCAGACAAAATCAAATTCGAATTGAGCCCTTCATAGTACAATTTTTGCTCTAAAAACCGATCACATCTCTTACCCCCGTGAAATACAGCCCTGGGGGAGGCCCCGGGACGTTTTTACCCCATGGATATCCATGCACACTTTCACACTGTTTTCAAAACCACTTCGTTTTCAAAACCACTTCTTACACCTTCTCCAGAGCAGTGTCGGCTATTCCCTGGTATATGCCAATTTGCTGGAGCACTTACCTGGGGGGGGGGGGGGGGGGCAGACTGGGGGTAAACGATTCAGGCCGGATACTTATCTGGTCAATGCCTTGGTGCCCCCATCAACTGTAGTACAAGAGAAAGGGGCGGCAGAGAGACCGGGGTAAACGATTCAGGCCGGATACTTAACCTGGTCAATACCTTGGTGCCCCCGTATACTGTAGTACAAGAGAGGGTTATCCTCTTTCTTTCCGCTGACTCTTTACATCTCAAAGAGGCCCAGTGTTTTAGGGACTAAATCTTCCTCACCTCTGCCAAAGAGATATTCTTGGTGTGCGACCTTTGCATTAAACTCTTCTGAGTTTAATGGAAAATCGTAAACACCTCCTCCATGCAAACAAAGTCAGGATGGAGTAGAAAAACAATCTCCTGAGCAAATTAACCATAACCCCTGAACAGAAAAAGGTCATGTTTACATTGACCTAGATTACTATGCTTCAACACGACCCCTAGGCTCTGGACAACAGAATGTCCCCCACCAACGACCTCATCAGAAAAGTACAGGACCTGTCTCTTTACAGCCAAGAACATCCGGCAAACTTGCCTTTTCAAACATAGTCATCAATAACCAAAAGTAATTAAGGAAGTCCATTACGAAAACATTCTGGCGCCTCAAAATACAGTGCAAGCATTATTTTATTGTTCATCCATGGAGGTTTGCAGTGGCATAGGAACACTTTATAAAAGCTCTAAAATGAGCTGTAATACTTAAAACTTTGCATACTGGTTTATACATTTTAAGCAAAAAACGATTGGGGTATACCTGTCACAGTGATGGAGAGTGCATTTTGGCTAGTAACAAATTTTCGCTAAGCAAGAGATTTCTGTGCTCTAGAAGTTTTTATAAAACAAGCCCTGCCAGAGATTGTCATCAGATGCCTGGAACACAGTAACTGCAGACTGAAATATAAAATTTTCAACCCTAGTTTCTGTCATGAGTTTTTAGCCCCTTTCACATGAGAGCAATTTATGCGGGTCTCTTGCTAAATTGTAGCGTGGTTGAATTTTGTTACAAAATTTACCTCGTATGCAAGAACAACAATGTTTTCTACTGTCCAAGTTCTCTTGCAAAATATTGTCAAACATTTTGAAACTTAGCAAGGGACCCCAGTTAAATTGCTGTCGTGTGAGTAGCACTTTTGACATAATCCTTGGGAAAAATATACTCACCACAACACAACGGTTGCAGTTTCCTCCACTGTATCATTCTTGAACCTTGAGGATCTACAACATAGGCCAGCATCTTAGAAAGGAGAGAGAAACATAAAGAGATACTGACAAGAGAGTAGACATTTAAGGAACACGTTGCCTTGGATCGGTCGAGTTGGTCTTTGAAAAGCATTTGTAACCATTTGTTATAAAATACATATGATTAGAAAGATATTTTAAAAGTAGAATATAATGATCCACACAAGTATCACTCGAAATTGCGTGGTTTTCCTTTTACCTCGTCGACAAACACGGTCGGCCATTAATATGGAAGTCAATTTAATTAGTATTTCTGCAAGGTATCCGAAAAATCAGCTAAAGGTTTATATCTAAACAGGCTGAGGTGTTTAGCTAGCTTAAAAATGAGTTGTCTTACCGGTTCATTCTTGGGTCTGAGATCTGGCCCAGTCAGGATAAAGTTGATTAAAACTAAAGGAGAAAAAATTACACATAGATGTCATTGGATAATTTAATCGTTCACAGAGAAGAACCAACAACTTGGAAGCTATTAATTTAGCTAATTAAGTTAAAGTCTTGCTAGTGTTTTGTGTTATAAAAGTGATTCATATTAAGAAATATCTTAGAGGAAATGCTAATAAGTCCACAAAAATTTTGACATCACAATCGGATTAATTTCCATGTGTTGGGATTACTTGTTATATGTAACACATAAAAACAAAAAAAGTGTTTGTACATTACATAGGCCCTAATAAATAAAATACATTCATAATGTGATTGTTTTCTAAAGCAAACAAACAATTTGGCTGAATGTTGTTCATGGTTATGGCCAAGGAACGAGACTTAAATCACATATTATTCACTGACATTGACAACCTATCGCAGTTAAACAGTGTAAATGAGCACCAGTGAAATGAGGGATATCTGCTTACTATCTACTGAAGATAGCAACAAGTTGTTAACGGTCTCAACAAACTGGGGGGGAGCCTTATAAGCAAGCAACTGACTCAGTTGAACGTAATTTACGACCAAAGTATGAAGACTCAAAGTATCAAATCACTGGAATTGACACATAATCGATGTATAACTTTGTAAAATAAGGGATATCTGCTATCTTCTGAAGATAGCAAAGATAACTCTTCACTGAAGTTGACTAAATAGGCATACACATGAAAGTGTTGTAACAAACTGGGTCCCTTATTGCAAGCAACTGACTCAGCTGAAGGTAATTTATTACTTAGGAAAACGGACTCCAAACACAGAATCATTGAAATTGACATAATTGAAGCTAAAGTAAATGAGGGAAATTTGGTATCTATAATGGTACACCCTTAGGTAGATTTTTTTTTATCTCCAATCTCAATAAACTTGAGTGTCTTGCAAACAGCTAACTCGTCTGGATCTAATTTATGACAAACGCACATAGCACAGAATCACTGACTTCGACATTAAACTGCAAATTAATTTTGTAGATATCTGGTAAAGGTATTAATTCCGAACTGATTTTAACAACACAAAATTATATCAAATTTTTGTTTTACCCTCCCTTACACCGATGTGTTTTAGCACTGTATACTCAGTACTGCATACTCAGCACTGTATATTACTCTCCCAGTACTCTCTCGAGTTCCGTGAATAATCCCATTCGAGCCTGTGATTTTTTTCAGCACAGAACTTGTGAAAATATACAGTAACCAGTAATAGCACACATCTGTGTATAATAATATATGGGTAATCAAAATCAATATTCTTTATCCCCAATGCAAAATTCTACACCTCTTAAAGAAACAAAATGTTTCAATTTTTAAGAAACCGAGGTACCCTTCTAGAAACTCTTCTAAACCCCCACTGTGCCCTTAAAACTCCTGTAGGAAAGAGGATCCTATGGGTACACCTACCTCGTTGAGATGGTTTATATACTGGCTTATCTGTTTGAATAAACACCGAAGTGCCCTTGTCCACGACGTCCAATTCTGTGGAGTTTTTGAAGTGGTAGCCGGTGGAACCACTCTCGCAGTTACCGCAAACTTCAAGTGTTACTTTCCCTCTTACGTCACGGGGTACCTGAAACAATTCAACCCATCCAAATTGCGGTCATCTTTTTTTTGTTCAATCGAGCGCAAATAAACAATACTCTGCACCACACATCGTTTTTTTTAATCCGTCTGTGTGTAGAGGAAAAGGTAACTGGAAAGTGCATTTTATAACAAAGGCCTGTACATAACAAAGCTGACTTGTGTATTCTTTACCCCACCGTTATTGTTTTCCAAAGACGCACAGCGTCAAACATTTTCTTAAAGACTCTGGACACTATTGGTAATTGTCAAAGACCAGTCTTCTCACTTGATGTATCTCAACATATGCATAAAATAACAAACCTGTGAAAATTTGAATTCAAATGGTTGTCGAAGTTGCGAGATAATAATGAAAGAAAAAACACCCTTGTCACACGAAGTTGTGTGCTTTCATATGCTTGATTTCGAGACCTCAAATTCTAAATTTAAGGTCTCGAAATCAAATTCATTGAAAAAATGTCTTCTTTCTCGAAAACTACTTCACTTCAGAGGGAGCCGTTTCTCACAATGTTTTGTACTATCAACCTCTCCTCACCAAGTAAGGTTTTATGCTAATAAATATTTTGAGTAATTACCAATAGTGTCCACTGCCTTTAAAAGGCACTGAACACTGAAATGTGTTTTGTTTCTCTACTTGATTTGAATCGTGGAGGAAGAAAAAATAAATGTATTCCTCCGTGATTGTATCAGAGAAGGATGGGTCCATGCCTGTAAATGATGACAATGCAAGTTCAAGTTTCTGGCCTACACCAGTTTACCGTTCTCATGAAGCTTGGTTAATTATTTAAAGACACTGGACATACCTTTGGTTATTTCCAAAGACAGGTATGCCCACACTTGGCGTATCCCAACATATACAAGTCTGTGTAAACTTGGACTCAATTGAACAGCGAAAATGCAGAAAAATAATGATCTCATAACACCCTTGTTGCGCACAAATTTTAAGATGCCTGAGTAGAGCTTCAGGCCTAAAATCCTTCATGGATTCAAATATAATAGTGAGAAAAAAATTCCCTTTTTCAAAAACTACGCTACTTTAGAGTGAGTCATTTCTCATTATGGGTGCGTTCGTTTAGCTTCCCTGGGTCGACCCCGGTGTGTGGCGGTTTTTTTTCTCCAGGACGAACGCACCCAATGATTTACACTATCAACAGCTCTCCGTTGCTGTTAGTTTTTAGGCTGATATATTATATATTTTGAGTGATTACCAAACGTGTCCAGTGCCTTCAGTCACATCAAAAAGTCTATCTGCGTTGTGATTCTTGTAGGGGATGTGTAGGTCAAAATGGTTGAACTACATGCGAAAATCTATACACGTATTTTCCCCTCGAATTAAAGAGCTTTTGAGTCACAGCAAACCTCGAATTGGGGGACCTTCTCTGTATCCGTTTGGTTCGGAACGAAATGGGGTCTCGGAAGATGCGAATGGTTTTATACTCATCGAGGGCAACTTTGCTAGTGATAAGGGTAGCTAGCAAGGGGCCCATCACCGCGAGCTGATGTTTCATCAAGCAAAAAAACACTGACGCGTTGATTTGTTATTCTGTTTTCTTTGCAACCTTCACAAAAACAAACGATTCACGTCATTTTTAGTCCGCCATCACTTTTCATTCTTGGCTATTTTTGGAAGCTTCTTTTTATACTCATCACGGCACCAACCGGGCCAACTTTAAACAACACAAACAAGGAATACTCATTACAGTGGCTACCTGCGGTGAGCCCATGGAAAACGCTTTCGATTCCCACTAACCTCTTGTTCCAATTACCCTTTTTGTTGGGAAGGGGGGGGGGGCGTGGAGAAATATTGGTTTGCATTTATACAATGAAACTTGGTTTAAATAGTCCTTGGTCCATCCAGTATAGAGAAGGACAACGAACATTGCTCTATGGTTCCAGTGACGCATTGACTAACGGAGGGCACGTATAAGATACTCACAAAATGTTTATAACAAAAGCCCGGACCATTTAGATTCTTATAGCTTCGACCCAAATAAGAAAAACAAAAGTTTAAGGGACGTTGACACCACTCCACTAAAACGTGGCCCGGGGGTGGTGTGACAGCAGCGTTTGTAGGGGTAAAAACATCGCCATCCTTTGATGATCGCAAAACACCCCGCAGGTAGTGGGAAATGTGCCAAGGATGGTCATTTAAAAAACTCAATAGTTTTACTCTCTCAATAGTTTAAGCGCCGCTGACTGTCAGCAAACATCGTCATGTTTGACCGATCGCTCTGATGATCACTAAACACCCCGAAAGTAGTGGGAAATGGCCAAGAATTATACCTCATTTAAAAACTCTCTCTTCCACATAATTTTTACTGAAGAACCGTTTAAGCGCCGCTGATTGCCAGCAAACATCGTCCTGTTTGACTTGCAGGGGGTGTCACAAAAGAATGGCCTTTCAAGCCAACGGCCCAGGGTGGTGGTGTTTTGTTGGGAAGAGATTCGGGTGAGTGTGGGGGAAAAAAATCTCTCTCTTGAGACGTGACCAGGAAACGAAAGGAAGAATTGAAAAGGGGGCTCTTTGTCCGGGGAAGAGGTGACCCTTCAATGGGACTCCATTTTGACAATGAAGTGTTTTCGGAAACTTTACAACGACGTCATCAGCAGGGCTTTCTTAAAACAGGCTCTCACAAGTAAATTAAACGAATGAAGGCAACTTCAGTTAGCCTTGCTCTATGTGGTGGACTTGAAATAAGACCAAACAAAAAATTGAACAAGATGTTTTGCTCTTGGTTATGGCCTTTTGAATTATCCTTTTTTTTCTTCTAAAACTTGAGTTATAAACTTTGCTAACTTGGGTTAAAATAATTTGATAACTTGGTTTGTTGGTTTGTTTGTTTGTTTGTTTGTTTGTTTTGCTAACATGAGTTGATTATTTTGCTAACTTGAGTAAACAATTTTACTAACTTGAGTTAACAATTTTGCTAACTTGCTTAAGTTAATCATTTTGCTTACCTGAAGAGTGAGCTTCCCTTTACCTGTGTATACATATAAAGATACAAATTATTTGGTATTAGTGTTACATCAGCCAAGACAATAAACAAAATAGTCAAGAGTATTTTATTAGAAAAAGTTAGCGATTTGTAATTCTATTGTATTATGTTTTATTCCTAACTGGAACACACCCCGTAACCCTGGGGAGGGTAACAATATTATACAAACAAAATATAGTTAATGAATAAGTCATACGGAAAGGAATTTTACTTAGAACAAAAAAGCAAATTATCACACAGTTTGATTATCTTGTAAATAAAAAGACGTACTTGGCAACGCAAATAATAATAGCTTCGTCGGGAGTGTCCATCAAAAACTTAAATCATCTGTGCTTATCTCGATTGTCAAATCAAATATAGCAATCGATTGCTAACGAACATTTTTTTCTCGCATATTATTACAGTAGCTATACTGGATATGAGGCCACGATGCAACTGCGTCGGTTATTTCCCAAGATATCTTGTTTCATTTGCATGTAATGTCAAACTGTATTCCATCGTAATGATTTCCTTTTCCAAATAAAAGTGATCGCAAGACAGGCAAGTTGCATTCTCTGAAAAAAAAGTATAGAACTCGTTCCAGCTTGATTGTTCTTTCTCATGGAAGGAAATGAAGCATCTAAAAAAAGGACAGATTAACTATTCCAAAACATTCTTTAGGCAAGGATTCGGTTGTGTGTAGTACTAAATGAGAAGCCACGTGCCAAGCAATACTTTTTGAGTTCTTTATTTTGCGCGCTCGAAATAATGATTACGTATTTCGCGTGCACGAGTCGCGTATGAGCACACGAAACAAAACAAGTAATGACTAATTAGTCTGCTCTCTTTTAAGCAAGGTTGCTGGGTCGGGCAAATTATCTCTGTCATGAACATTGTTTTAAGAGGACAGCAAAACCAAGAAACACAAAGCAGAAATGAGATTCAGGACTTCAGAATGTACTCTTTATAAACAGAACTATGTAAATTTTTCTCTTGTTTTAGCGATGGTTGACTGCTATAAAAGATAATTCCGTGAGTATACAAATATTTCACATTACAGTAAGGTACATTCTAAAAAAAAAATCGTAGACAGTGACACTCATTTAACAAAACATCAACAGGAAGTGAAGAAGATTAGGTACAACACGTTATAAAACATTTTGTTTGACAGTGACACTCATTTCACAAAATGCATGTCAACAGGTAATAATACAGGTTTAGATTTAGGATATAGGTTTTTGGAGAAATAGTTCAATTCACGAAAATAATAATCATCTCAATTCGTACACTCACACAGTCCAACATTCTCGTCCATTCTTAAATATTGTGCGACGAGGGATCTAATAGTTTAAGGATATAGACTGATCCGCTCCACGAGGCATCGTACCATCCAAAAGGTCAATGTCACGGGGCAAGGGGAGGCCCAGTCATTCTCTCCAGCGATCTGACATGAACCGACAGCTGAGAGGCTCTCTGAACTCCCAGTACCCGCTACATGTAACAGAATACAGGCCCTTTATCCCAAGGTAAAAAAAAAACCACCCCAGAAAAAATAAATAGACTGCTGAGTTGCCACGGCAATATTACGAACACTTCTTGAACTTTGCGCGCAGAGAGAGTCGGGGTCTTGGGTCTTGGTGCGTTGATCGCGGGAAAATAAGAGACTATTACTAATCATAGCCCAAGATGTATCGAGCTCGCTGGTGGGGGAGGAAAACCTTTATGAGGATACAAAAAACCTTGCTTATACTAGTACTACCGCGGAGTAGATTTTGGGAATTCGGGAGACTTCTCAGCTCTGACTAAAGAACTGTCCTGCTTTTTAACTACTACCAGGGCGGAAGGTAGAAAATCGGCCGGGACTACTATTTTTAGTGAATCTTCACTTCAGTGGAGTGAGTTCTACCATTTCTACCTCCATGGTTCTGCATTGTTCTTAACGGTTCGACATTGCTCCATGCTCTAGTCATCGTCATGAGACAGTTCTCGAAATCTACCTGGCAAGTAGATACACGCACATGGTGTTTATCGCAAACCAAATATACATTGATACACATCACCATGCAATGCCTCAAACTCCCATTATGTCAAAAGCAGGGAACGATTTCATCCCGCAAATTTGCACAGCAAAATATATATATACCAAACATATTTATGCTAGCTTAATACTAATTTCGAGTAGTAATGATTTGTTTTAATTAGCGACCGAATTAGATATTGTGTGTAGCATTTTACAAGGGAAATCGTTCACTGTAAAAGATCCGTAAAAAAAAGACCAAACAAGATCATACGCAACGTGTAACGTTGGGTATCGTCCTTGGATTCTTGAGTAGGTCTTCAATGCACATGCACATGTACATGTAATTTTACCTCATGGTGTACAGAGTGATAGACCCCACAGCTGCCAAGAACCCGACTTTAATACGATTATTTCCACAGAAACGAGCCGATACCCTTGACAAAAAAAAGACACGGCCCATGGGGGTATTTAGTACGACCATGGTACGACGTACAGGAACATAGCAGCAACCTTGCTCGTGGAGGCTACCTCTCCATGCTCCGGTAGGACCGGAGAAAGTATCGCATCATCATCCCCCCTGACCACCGACTCAGTTTATTTATTTATCCACACGAAGTGGTCGGATTAATTCTTCATTCTTGTGTGTGTATAAATACTGAAAGTGTATTCGTTGTTTGGATTTATCCACACGCAACAATGGATAAGGGCTTCCGCTGCTAGAATTTAAGTATTATTATGATCAGTTTGGACACGTCTTTTTAACACGTTTGTTTCTCTACCACCATGGTGTTTCCAAGCTGTGGTGGGTCTGTTATGGTTCTTTTATTATGGACACTTTGATCATTCACGATAAAAAGAGAAACCCCACATCACAATCACGGCCTAATCTGGGGGAATTACATAAGCTCAAATCCTACTGTTCCCCGTTTCCTGATTTACAAAGTAGCCACAAAAAAAGGTTTCAGACCCCCTCTTGAAAAGGCTTGAAAAGGTGCACCGTGCCTGGCTGTAGTAGTAACAGGCAAAGCCGATTACCAAGTGTGTTGTTGGTGATGGGGTCCCAATTCAAAGTGATGGGAACATTTCTACCTCCATGACGTTGCATAACCATTGTCCTCCCTTTGCTACACTTTAACACTGTTTGACAATGTCTTGTATCTTTACTTTCACACACAAAATATATAACGAACCTAGTGGCCTGAGGTTTCGTCCCTTCATGTAATAAGTTTCGTCCACCAATGTTACATAGCAAGAATATTAGACTGAACTTAATTAGTGCACACTGAATGCTTATATCTTTGAGTAGCAAATCTTGATTTTTGAGTAGCAATTGAAACATTTTGTATATCATTTTGCTCCACTATAAACAAGGAAAATCGTCGAAAGAACGGTGCCAAACAAAACCTGAAATGACCGAAAAAATTATGCTCTTTCAAAAACATTAATTGTAGTATCTTTCTATCTATTGAAAAAGATGGGAGCCTCGATATGTTTTAGATAAAATAGCAAAACGTGCGACGTTCGCCTGTAACTATGGGCTCAACTTTCATACAGCTGCTAAGCACACAAAAAAATGCTCACCAAAATAAGGCGTCCAGCCAAACTACCATATTATCACAAGTACAATTTATGACTGATTAGTGATATCCTGCTCGTTTTTTGCTTAGCAGAGTGAAATTTGTCCCTGTTATCAGAGAGCAGGAAACCCCACGGTCGTTTGCAATGGACTCATTTATAAACCTCTGCTCAAATCAAATTCAGTGTAATAAGGATTGGAAAACGAAGATATTTCCAAGATGTTAAAGTTGTCCAAGATAATATACAAGATGTCCTTACCCATGATGACTCGTTCGTCCGAGGCCACCGTCTTGTTTTTGAAGACTAATGTGGCGCGAACCGCCATGGGCTCACTGGGTTCAAAGATGGTGACACTGATTTGTTCCGCCATACTGGGCCGGAAAAACTCCGGGTGTGCGACGAGGTAACCCCTGTTGTGGGAAGAACAAAATATATACACAAATAAGAGATTTTTTTTTTAACTTAAAGGCACTGGACACTATTGGTAAATACTCAAAACAATTATTATCATAAAAACATACTTTGTGCAATTGAGAGCTGTTGATAGTTCAAAACATTGTGAGAAAAGGTTCCCTCTGAAGTAAGGTGTTTTTTGAGAAAGAGGTAATTTCTCACTCAAATAATAAAAGCTTTCAACTGAAGCCTTTTATTGTGCATCTGAAAGCACACAAAGTAATGCAACAAGTGTCTTTTCTTTCATTATTCTCGTGCAACTTTGATGAACAAATTGAGCCAAAATTGTTCACAGGTTTGTTATTTTATGTATATGCCTTTTAGATGGGACTCTTTCGTAATAATCAGTGTGGTGGTGGCGGTGACGTTTTGTATAATATAGGCTTTGTACTGTGGACAGCGGACTTTTTCGTCATGTAGATTGTCATGCCCGAGAGTGATGGGTAGGCATTGTTCGATCTGTCACCTGATATTTCGGTGGTAACGTATTATGCAAAAACCCAATGATTATGAATTCAGAACTTATTATACAATATTGACCTCAAATCAAACTGCTCTGCATGCAATAGTGTCATGTTGTTCCCTGCATTAAAGGCATTCTATAGCAACATTGGTACATTCTCAGAATAATTGTTAGCATAAAAACGTACTTGGTAACGAGCAATTTCGAGCTGTTGATAGTTAAAACAGTGAGAGAAACTGTTCCCTCTGAAGTATAGTTTTTGAGAAAGAGGTAATTCCTTCAGAGTTCAGCTGAAGTAGTATGCATCTAAAAGCACACAAAGTAATGCAACAACGGTGTCTTTTCTTTCATTATTCTCTCGCATATTCGATGACCAACTGAGCCCACACTTTCTCAGGTTTGTTATTACACAAAGTGAGAATACTGGTCTTTTTGGCAATTACAGAACGTGTCCAGTGCCTTTTATGAAAACTGTTTTGCAACACCAGAGATTGTGTTGACTGTCAGTCTAAACCATAGCTTCATGGTTTCACCTTGGTAGCATCATTAAAATGGGAAGAAAATGGGATGGCTACAAAATAGTACAATGTGCTATACTGCAACTTACGGGTATCAGCCTTCAATGTTTGATGAAGTGATGTTAAATGCAATAGGAAGTCTCTATGGTTCATTTGCCAAAACACACACTCACGTAAAGCAAATGTTTATGTTCTTTTTCTTATCAGGGCCGGATTTAAAACGGAATTTCCGGGAAATAATTTAAAAAGCCGGGAATATTTGCCGGTGATTTGTGACAGAAAAGGGCAATCTGGGCTGTTATTTCGGTTCGTGTGGAAGTTTGGCTGAGCTGAGGCTAAAAAGGAAATACTGGAGCATGTGTGAAAAGTAAAAATTTAGGTTTATGGAACCAAGTTATAATAATAAAACAAAACGTATAGGCCCTAAGTTTAAAGGTAGTGGACACTTACGTAAAGGAAGTGGACACTATCCTTGGTAATTACTCAAAATAATTATTGTCATAAAACCTCACTTGGTAACGAGTAATGGGGAGAGGTTGATAGTAAAAAAAAACATTTTGAGAAACGGCTCCCTCTGAAGTGACGTATTGTTTGAAAAAGAAGTAATTTTACACGAATTTGAATTCGAGAGCTCAAGTTTAGAATTTGAGGTCTCGAAATCAAGCATTTAAAAAGCTTTTCAGGTTGGGTGCAGTTGTGTCTATTGCAACTTAGAAGATTGGAACTAAGTTAATTATCAACAACAACCAACCTATGATGATGTAACGTTACATTTTGTAAATGGGGAGGGAAAACAATTTTCAAGACTTATCTTATCTGTCATGTCTGCCCTGGCAATGATAATGTAAGTTGACAAAATGGTTTACCTTCAATTCAAGAACTGAACCAAATAATGGATATGTCAGACCGAGAGAGGAAACTGGACTTCCCAGCATCCTGTCATTTTATGCACAGATCATGATTCTGCATTGCATTCGGAATGGAAATGCAAAGTGCAGCAACAACTGCTTCTCCTTGGAACATGTGGATTAATTGTTAACGCTTAAAAATACACAGCTATTTTTAGTTAGCAAAACTATTTGCCAGGTTGCGTCTTAATGTCTTTTTTGATGAGCAAAACATGGCAACCATTTTCAGAACTTGTTTTTCGATAATGAAAAAAATATATAATGGAATAATGTCGTTTGTGTTAGTTTATTATGAAATGTTTGAAAATCAATTCTGCTGTGGCCTGGTTCCAAAATCAGTGACCAACTATCTGCTGGAACACAACAATTATAACATACACCCAGAACACAAAACAGTCTATTCACACTTTGTAATTAAAAATAAGAAAATACTGACGGCATACTTACTCATTTGCATAAACAAAATCCAACACAACACAGGCAAGAAATATCAACGCTAATTGTCCGGGTCTCATTCCTTTTAACTCCATTGTGGTTAGGTTAAAAACAATTCCCTCTCGGTGTTGAGATAGTTTATAAGTTATATGAAGGGTACGAAAGTCCACAACACCATCCGTCGATTGTAGTCGTACGCAAACTACCAAAGATAATGTCAGAGCTTCAACAAAAACCTGACGTGCGTTGATGATAAGACTCTCTATATTCTAAAGTTCAATTTTCGCGGCCTCTCTCGGTCAAACTAGGGGTGCAGGAACATGCCCTAAGTAGTACCGAGCGACAACCCAAGAGACCCCTTGTGGAAGTGTCTTGCGTCCCCCGTAAAATGACGAGTTCAGCCCCGGCAACCGTGCCTTCGCTGTTGTGTGGTCGACGGTCCGGGAATAGCTCCCTAAAAGCAGTTCGTCAGACTTCACCGTTGTACTTGGATATGAGTTACTTCACACTGCTGCTGAAGATAAATCACAAATCACTTTTCAGTGAGGTACCGGCATGGATAGCACACTGCCACTGTCAGCACAAGCTCTTGTTATGTTGCGTTCCTTTAGTTTGCTGTCCACTGAATGTCTGGGAAGAAGTGCTGTCGATATCGTCAGCCATGGAGTTCATTAAAACAATGACAAAAAGCTGTAGGCACTGACCCAAACTGCCTCTTAGTGGCCGTGTGATGACGGTAAATTTCCTCTCTGTTTCCAAGTCCGGCGTAGCGTTGTCAAAAATCAGAGATTGTACGACAATCCACCTTTTATTTGGGCTTAAATACACTGTATTTTAATAGCCTCGACGGAAAGAGCTTCGTTCACCACCGCACTAAACAGGGGTGCTGTTGTCAATAAGGGATCACACACACTGTGGATGGCTTATTGTCCCCTATTGCACTTGTTGCAAACTGAGCATGTATGAAAGCCCGTTACATATGCGGTGGTGTACACAAACCCGCTCAACAGTGTATTGCTGCATACCCATCATGCTTTGCTAAAAGAGTTTGCCAATTGCCTCTTTGGAAATTGGGCATGCTTCTGTGTCTGACTGTGTTATGATAGTCGTGGACAGCAACTTTTTGTCTTCAATGTACACGAATGGCTCCTCTGCGAGGTGCAGCAGACCGGGGGATTTCTGTGAATTAACAATACAAAAAAAAACATAAGTAAATCAGCTGTTTGAAAACTTTAAAAATAAAAACACCGGACACTTTTGGTAATTGTCAAAGACCAGTCTTCTCACTTGGTGTATCTCAACATAATAATTATGCATAAAATAACAAACCTGTGGAAATTTCAGTACAATTTGGTCGTCGAAGTTGCGAGATGAAAGAAAAAACACCCTTGTCACACGAAGTTGTGTGCTTTCAGATGCTTTAATTCGAGACCTCAAATCTAAGTCTGAGGTCTCCAAAGCAAATTCGCGGAAAATTACTTCTTTCTCGAAAATTATGTCACTTCAGAGGGAGCTGTTTCTCACAACATTTTATACTATCAACAGCTCCCCATTACTCGTTACCAAGTAAAAGGTTTATGCTTATGATTATTTTGAATAATTACCAATAGTGTCCCACTTCCTTTGTATTATTTAAATGCAGTTCTAATACAGACTCCATCTCCAGAACAATTTTTTTTCTGGTATCTAGGTGTTTTATTTGTGAGAACTCTATAATTATTTGCGTGCAGTTTTAGGTTTCTTCATTGTGCTCTCTTGAAAAGTACAAAAAGTACAAAAACCTTAAGAATAATTATTATTGGTTTTGGATCGGGGGGCACCCAAAGAAAACATTTCTTATAAAATTACTTTTGTTGACACATTACTTTTGTTTATGTGTTTCTGTTATGTTTTCTAATTTTTCGTTTTGGGGTTTGTTTGTTTTGTTTGGGGAGTATGGTTGGGGTAGGGTGGTTGTTTGAGCACAACGACCCCTCCAAACCGGGATTTCACTCAGAAATTGTTACGGGAGGTAGGACAATGGTGTCGTTCAATTGCCCATCACATAGGGTAACTTTTTGTAAGCTGTGCAATTACTGTTTTACCAAAAGGTTAGCAAACCCGTTCAGCTCAGCATTCAGGCACAATAGTTTGAGAACCACAAAACTAAACAAAACACTGGTCTGTATACACTTTACAAAACACCGTTTTTGCACTGCTCTGATTGCCGTCTTTGTGCGTGGGACGACGTCAAAACACGTTACTATCCCAGTCAAGGGATCATTGGGTTAATTATCAACTGCAAAACGTAAACAAATTATCATCGGTTGTGTGAGAACACGATTCACATCATGCCATGTTGTGCCGTTTGTTTTGACACAGTTTGGTTCATTGCTCCATGATTGTACGCAATGCGGTGCGGGCGCACTTCGTATCCCGCGTATCCCAAACCACTGCCCCCCTTGCTCTTCAGCTTCACTAGGTAGCTCCCATGTCCATTTTAGGCCCACACGTGTGCACACCCATCTAAAAGGGAATTATCACTCAAGGAAGTCCAAAGGGATGTATCCATAGCTCATACAACAATCTCAAATATTCCTTCAATGCCTCCCCCCCCCCCCATTTTGATACAAATAAAGCGCACATCGAAGCTATTCGCACCACTTTGAACAAAGAGGGCGCATAATTCAAATCATTCGCGTTTCTGGCGTGCCCGCAGCTAGCTGGACGTGAACACGTTCGTCTCCGGTTGGAGGATTACAAACACACAGAGGCTTTATTGAGCGCAATATTCTGAAGGGATTTCGGGTGAAGTATACAATGTAGTAAATTGACTAAGGGTATAAGCCTTAGGATAATAGTGCTTTACTTGTCTTCTGTGCTTGCTGACAAAACGTACAATATGTAAATGTAATAGTGGAGTTTTTTTTATTTTGGGGTGTTAACTCTTTTTTTAGGATGACTTCCCAAGTTTGGACAGATTTATCTCCAAATTTAAGGCGCTTATACAAAGATTAGCTTACATCATATCAAAGCCCTTTATATAAATAAAGTAGTTTCTCAACAACCAATCGTCGCATGAAGCTATAAAAGGATACAGAATTGCATAGGCCTACGGACTTCATATTCAACATTGAATTACGAATACTAACGGGTTTGTTGCAAAGGAGTTCGAATCCCACCCGAGTAATAATGCCTGTTATTTTTTTTTGCACAGAACTCGGGAAAGTACTGAACTCGTGAAAGTACAGCTCAATAACTCATATCGATGTATGTATGGGTAAAACCAAAAAATAATATTCTTTATCCCCGATGCAAATTTCCATTTATTAAAAATAGGTTTTCAAAGTCAATTACAGCAAAACAACCATTCAATTGTAACACCGGCTCATTTTATATATGAAAATGTTTGCGGTAACACCATGTAATGACTATCTCTAATTAGTTGGGGGGGGGGGGTGTGGTTCTGAAAAGAACCAATGGTTTAACTCGACGTTTCGATCAGTTTATGCTCTGATCGTCTTATGGAGAAAGCTGGACTTTTTTGATGCATGCATGCTGCTTAAGTACGGCTCATTTTAGTTTGAGAATGGATGTCCCATCGCATCAGCGTTGTCCTTCAATATCATAAGGTCAGTATGATCATTAAATTTCATAAAATTAATAATGATCATAAAATTAAATCTCCAAAATGTATTTTCTTTTCTTCTAATCTAGGTAGTACGATAAGGGATGGTCTCTTAATATTATTTTAAAAATTACATCAGCATGTAGGCCTTCACTCCTCGTATGCAACCTGAATTATTGAAGAGAGGGCGCTATTGCAAAATAAAGTGTTTTGCTTCGAGAATGAGGGAAACTGAAAGCCGACTTTGGAGTCTACCAAAGGTTAAGATAGACAATGAAACCAGTGTTGGAACAGGAACTATCAGATATCACACGTACAGGAAACGAATAGTTTATGTTTCAATGTGAAAATTTAAGGTCAGAATCATAGACCTCGAGTCATTTTGTGTGCTACATACACCGTAAACAGTACACAAAAATCAACTTTTGTGCAAAATGTTTTTCTCGAAATTACTGGTTTGGTTCCTCTCTGCCTTCGGCTGTAGTTCACGGCTGAGTAACGATGTCAACATCGCTGTGCATAACGATGACATCCTTCAGGTGTGCCAGAACGCAGGAGCTTTGACATTCGCCAAGTACGCTCGATCCATACCATGGGTGAACCAGACCCTTGGGAACCTGTCGTCAACGGGGTACATGGCCCTAGCCCCGACCGACCGTGCGTTCGACAGGCTACCCAAAGCCGTCAAGATCGCCCTGCGGGACCCACAGGTCTTGGAGTGGTATTTACGGTACCACATTGGTCTCTCTGAGGTTTATACGAAGGAGATTAACAACAATTTGAGGATCCCAAGTGCATTCCGCCCACCTGGGAAGATGGAGGACTTACCGGAACCTGTCCTGACCATCAGGTTCAATGTCTACGATGTTGAATATGATGAAAAGGCAAACTTGACTAACCGTTTTGGAAAGGTGATTAGATTCATAAAAAAAAATATATAGTGTTTAAATTACTTAAATCACAGCTTAAAGGCACTGTATACCTTTGGTAAGACCAGTATGTATCCCAACAAATTATGCATACTATGAACCTGTGAAAATTTGAACTCAATTGATCATCGAAGTTGCAAGGAGAGCATAATGAAAGAAAAACACCAAGTTGTTTTTATGTGCTTTAATTTCCAAAAGTGCCCAGTGCCTTTGAAAAAAGACAGTTTTCAAATACAGCTTAAATTTTTAGTTGAGCTTCATGGGAATGTGAGACTGGTGTACGTCAGAAACGTTGTCATTTGACCCTGGAAAGCCCCCCCCCCATAAACCCACCCTTCATCTGATTAAATCATGGAGGAATACATTTTTTTTTATACGGTTCAATCAGGCATACAAAGACATCTCATTGTCAAATTTAAATGTCGATAAAATTGATATTTTGCTTTGATGAGTATGTTTAGCATGGTATATATCAACAATTGTTACAGAACTTGAAAATTATGAAAGAACTACAAACGTGGATTCTACACACACCAGTTCCAATGGTAGAAACCGTAACAATTACAAACACGAATTCCACACGTGAAGAAACCTGGTGATTTTTTCCCCCGTCCAAGTTGAAAACATGGTTTCCTTATTGGCCTATTATACAATGTGGTAGTTTCTATAGACCATGTGAACTTTGTTTACAATAAGTGTGACCCTGTACATTCTTTTAGTATTCTGGCAGTCAAGATACTACGTACACTGGTCCTATGGGAAAGTTGACATTTTGTGTCATAATTTCCACATAAAACCAAGAGTTGTGAAGTAAAAGCTGGTCAAGTTTTGAGATGTTCCCCTTTTCATCATATCAAAAGTTGTTAAGAATTAGACAGTGCAATCTCCATAAAATATAAGATTTTATGTTTTCTTCCATTGAGCTGTATACAAAGCATGCCTGCGCGAAGTCCAGGGTCTGTGTCTCTTTTGTAAACAATAAGTCATGTGATGTCACAGGTCACATCGTCTATTTATAGCAATTTGTACTCATTTTCCCTTGGAATAGTCGCGACGTGTGGTAGGTAGCGTTGAACGGAGTGAGTGCACATTGCGTATGGCTATGGTTTTAACAAGAACATTGCACTAAGACAGGGTCGGACCGCCGGACCAGTGTCCATGTGTGTGGGGTCACAGCACAATGGTAGCTGCAGAAACGTGGACGGTATTTAAATCATAGAAAAGGGACACGTGGATTCTTGTAACATTTTTTTGTTCTCAAGATAATTCTCGAACGTGCGAACCCCAATCTAAAAAAACAAATCAAGCGGGCATTTTGCAATAAATTGGTCTACTTCCAGTTGCTCGGGATCGCGGCTCCACAAACCTGTCCAAACCACGAAAGCCTTGGTAAAAGGCTGTGTCAAGCGAAACTAGAAAAGATCAAAAATTAATGAAAAGGCCCGCCATGGTTGTTGCTGTGATTATTACACTATCACTTAATCCCAGATATACTTGGGCCGTCCCAACTTTGTTGGGTTTGAAGTTGGGATTGGGTCCCGACTATTGGGACAGTTCTACAGTTGGGATGGGACAGTTCTATACAATTCTGGGACGGAACGTGTATAATGAAGTAATGTTGGA
Source organism: Asterias rubens (assembly GCF_902459465.1). Taxonomy (NCBI): domain Eukaryota; kingdom Metazoa; phylum Echinodermata; class Asteroidea; order Forcipulatida; family Asteriidae; genus Asterias; species Asterias rubens. The sequence goes on along the minus strand of NC_047064.1, from coordinate 16,114,191 downwards.
TCATCTCAAGTAACATAAACCATAGAGCTCTATGCCTAAACAAAAATTATCACACCGACTTCCATGCAGGGACGATTTCAGTGGACAATGCTCAATTGAAGAGAAACATTAAATCTTGTTTTTCATGGAGATTGCACTGTCCGATTTTTATATAAACTTTTAAAATAGGCCTAAAGAAAGTGCCTACATCCCAATACTGATTCAGCTGTTATTTTTTGTTAACCATGATTTTAACCGGGATTTGAACCAAAAAACTGCCGGATTCACCAGTGCCTGAAAATTATGATGCACAACGTAAAGTTTCCCATCACGTGCACTTTGTCACGAGACCCTGGGATGGAAGAGGTAAATTTACTTGTACACACTAGATTAAATTATCCATATTATCCCATGCAATAATGTAACTTTTGATAATCTTAAGTCACGCGCACACTGTGCGATAGTGAGCTGTAGTCCTACTAGTATAGTATGTTTTGGGCTCCCAAGCACAACACGACCTTTGACCATCGACTTAAAGGCACTGGGACTGGGGACCTTTGGTTTTTGTCAATTTGTCAAAGACCAGTTTTCCCACTGGGTGTATCCCAACACTTGCCCTATATGCATAAAACAACAAACCTGTGAACATTTTGACTCGCTAATTGATCATCGAATTTGCAAGAGATTAATGAAAGAAAATACACCCTTGTTGCATTACTTTGTGTACGTTCAGTTTCAGGTGCATTACAAAAAAGGTTCCAGCTTAGGTAGGCCATCTGTTATTATTTGAGTGAGAAATTACCTATTTCTAAAAAATTACGTTACTTCGGAGGGAGCCGTTCTCCCAATGAGTTATGCTATCAACAACTCTCAATTGCTCGTTACCCAAGTAAGTTTTTATGCTAACAATTATTTGTTAGTATAAATTACCAATAGTGTCGACACTGCATTTAAAGGAGAGACATAACAGCCCAACAAGGTGGGCTAGCAAACAACCAGGCCTGCAACCAACATTGAGTAATTACCAAAGTGACCAGTGCCTTTAATAGCATGTTTGCAGTTAGCTTTAGAAATTATTGGTTATGACATAGGGCAACCACGGGGCAACCGATATCCTTACGTAAAATATTTACAATAGGGGCATTATCAATAATAAAAGGCACGTGCTTCCGATTGCAGCTTTTTGGTTGTGCATTATATAGTCTGGTCTGGTTCCACTGCATGTTGCGAGTACCATATCATTGTACATGTAATTCATACATTCATGTTCAAGTACATGTACTCGACATAGTACAGTTTACATAAACCTCCCTATATAAGGCGGAAAATACGACTAGGCATTACATACTCGTCCAAAATGGCTTCATCAACACTACCCATTCTCATGGTCCTTGTGATCGCGGCTGTCGTCTTCCCTGTGAAGACTTCTGGCAAGAATGATGTCCTGGACATCGCTGAGGCTAACGGCGCAAAGGAGTTTTCTGCCCTCGCCCGGAAGAGTCCGTATTTGAAAAAGCTTCTGGAGTCCAGTGCACAATCCAATGGCCTCACCGTGTTCGCGTTCACAGACAGCGCATACGCCTCAAGCCCGGCGGCTTTCAAAGAGTTTATCAACAGCACAGACGGGCTGCGATTTGGGATCGAGTACCATGTTTCTCTCGGCCTGACGACCAGTAAAGATCTACGAAATAATTTGCTACTTACCAGCGTGTTCCCGAGTCCTATGGGCGGTTCGTCACTCCCTCCTCAGTTTATCCGGATCAACTTTTACACTTTACCCAACTCGGAAGGGGAACTTAATTCAGTTCAGGTAAGAAGAGAACGGAGGTAGAGAAAATGTAGGCCACATCGCGTCAGCGCAAAGGGGGGGGGGGGGGTGGGGTCAGCTTGCTTGTTGTCCGGATTAAGCTTGTATCAAAAGGAGTTCAACATTATAAAGAAAGAGCTGTTTTACATCTTTGTTGGGGAATAAATAATGACCACACAGTGAGTGATTCGCGAACTGGCGAGGTTTATCTCGCCCAAGGACCTTTATGAGTTGTTAGAAATCAAAAGAGGAAATCCGTCCCCTTTTTTCGCATTGTGGGCTTAACACCACCTCGCTTGAGGAGTGACAATGGTAGACCATAGAGAAACCGACAATAGTTTTTCTTCTAAATACTGGGCTCAGTAGGTAGCACTAAGTAATACTTTAATACTGTAATAAATATGTAGCCTCGGTAGATCCATGGAGGATTCCTCCATGGTAGATCCATTCTTCAGGCCGGAACGAATTAAGGAGATCGAGGGTATTATAGAGAAGTACTCTCGCAAAGAGGAGGTTACTGATTTGTTTGTCAAAATTTCAGTTTACGGATAATCCTTTTTAATCCATTCTCCACTGGAAGCCGAGCGAGGGTGGCATCGGGACCGGGAGGGATTACTTTTGTATGGTATAGTCCTGATAAATTAATGTCCTTCTATATTTACTTCTTTGAGGGTCTGACTCCTTTTCTAGTTGTTTTGTTCGGATGATCGGATGATCTCATCGACTGTCAAAGGGGGCTGAGATGGAACTTATGGGCGGTATATCGAAGGTCTCTTGCCCGATCATCACTCGGCTTACAGTTTCGTTCTTTGTTATTTTGGAGAAACCATGGTGAAATTGGCTGTGGTTTTAGAGCATCTGTGTGAATAATCAATCGAAATATTTCTGTAGAGATTGAATTTTAAATGAGCCATGCAGTCACAATAATTGCTTTGTCACATTTCAATTTGAATGCCACGGGAAGTTCGTTCATATGATTCTGAACACGGTGACATTCGCACATCATCTTGGGCACTCCTGTGGAGTAGGGTATACAAAGATGATTTCACTGTGTGATTGTTATATGTTTATCACTATTCATGAGTGTCATTTATGGTTGTGTCACAAGAGATTTGAGCTACATTAGTCGGACGAGTTGGTATATAAAAAGCGTTTGTAACCGTTTTTTTATAAAATGGATATGGTTGGAAAGATGTTTTAAAAGTAGAATACAATGATCCACACAAATTTGCCTCGAAATTGCGTACTTATCCTTTTATTGTGCGAACTAACACGGTCGGCCATGGGAGTCAACAATTTGACTCCCATTAGTCGACGAGGTAAAAGGAAACTTCCAGTGCAATTTAGAGGCATGTTTGTGTGGATCATTGTATTCTACTTTTACAACATCTTTCTACCAATATGCATTTTGTACCAAACGGTTACAAACGCTTTTCAAAGACCATCTCGACCGATCCAGGGCAACGTGTTCCTTTAACTTGAGACTTCTAGATTAAAAGTGAACCAATGGAAAGGTGAACCCACGGAAAATTTCTGTGAGGTTTACAACCAACTGAGGCTATGGGCAAGTAAGGCCCGACGGCCAAACTCCAGGTCTCTGTTTTCTATTTCGACCCTCCCACCATAGAGAAAGCTTCTCTGTGCTCCCACACAGTCTGAATCAGACTTTGAATGGTAACGCAAAAATCAAAACAGATTCATATTATAATTTAATGTATGGCTTGAATTATTCTCGTTTCCTCGTCGTTCGGTGATTGCGCCATCTGCCTCTCATGTTTTTCAGCGACGGGCGGACGCAGGCGACGATATGCGTTTAGTCGAAAGAGAAGCGCAATAATTTACAGATCTCTTTGTTTGTTAGCAACGGCTTATTCTTTTACAACTTTATTTTATCAGCGATTACAACCGAGCAAACATAAGCCCTACAATAAAACGTTGACTAAGTTGTATTCGCTATCTCTACAAAAAAACATCCACAAGCACAGAGCTTGTAACAGAGCGCTATAGAAAGAGCCATTTCCCTCACCTCACACGCCTATTTAACAACTGAATTGCAATACTATAGAATGCAGCTTTTTATGCGCTTTTTGACTATGCCTGCAACATTTTAATCATGGCTACTGTTTCGCAACTTTTAAAACAATTTGTTTTATACATTGTAAATTATTTCTTAAATTTATAACAGAGTGTGATTTTTTTTCAAATTTTTAATCTCTGTACAATTTTTCCTGTAATTCGACCTCCGGTCGCCACGGGAGTTTGTTTTTTAAAGAATCAACCTATGTAACGTTTGTAGGCCAAAAAACACAATGTCCACAGATTTACACTAAACTTACACAGTTTGAAGATAATGATAGTGGAAAGCTTCCCTGAAAATATTACGTGCTGAGGTGCTGTAGTTTTTGGGAAACGAGTAAAACAATGTCATGAAAATAATGTTCGTCTCATGAGACAAACATTACTTTTATCATTTACAAACGTATTTTCATGACATTGTTTTACTCATTTCTCAAAAACTACAGTACCTTAGTAAGTGATATTTGAAGGGAAGCTTTCCACTATCATTATCTTCAAACCCTGTAAGTTTAATGTAAATCTATGGACATTTTGAAAAGGTACCCAAATCCTTTGACATATATCTTCGTGATTGTTGTAAAAAATCTCCCTGATGCAAGAGCTTTGTACATGTATACTAGTAACAAGAGCGGTGTTGGTGCTAACAGTAACCTTTTTGTTACGCCCAAAACGTCCTGTACTACGATTGTTCTATAGTCTTGGTGCAAGACGTTATTGTTGAGTTAGTAAAACCATAAGGCCCGCCATACACTCGATACTACACACGTTGCGATTCTTTCACCGATGTATTTTAATGAGCAACAACGTCTTGCACCAAGACTACAATCGCACGTGGTCATCGTCTCATTTTCGTGTTGTATTTTTCACCCCGCGTAAAAAGGCAATGGACACCATTAGTATTGTCAAAGACCAGTATTCTCACTTGGTGTATCCCAACATAATGCATGATAAAATGACAAATCTGGGAAAGTTTTGACTACATTTCGGTCGTCGAAGTTGCAAGAGAATAATGAAAGAAAGCAGCCCTTGTTGCACACTTTTGCCTGATGAAATGCCAGATGGAATGCTTCAGGCCTGAAGTCTTGTTATATTTGAGTAAGAAATATACATGTACTTCTTTCTCAAAAACTACGTTACTTCAGAGGGAGCTGTTTCTAAAAACGTTTGATTTCTCACGTTGTATACTACCAATAGCTCTCTCTCCCTTGCTCGTTACCAAGTAAGTTGTTATGCTATAAAACTAACGGTTATTTTTGAAAAATTACCATTAATAGTGTCCAGTACTTTTAACTTAATTTTGCCATGGTCTTTAATTCGGTAAACACAGACGGTGACGGCGACCGGAGCTCCCATCATCCACCCGGATCTCCAGGCCAGCAACGGCATCGTACACATCATCGATAAGGTCATGTTTCCCATCCCGATGGGTGTCAACATGCCAGACTTTCTGAAGAAGGATCCCAGATTCAGCCTTCTCTTCAGTTTCCTAACGGTATGGAATTTGAAACGTCAGTTTATGGGATTTGAGGCATTGCATGATGAGGAAGTTTGTTTTTGCGGTAAACACCCGAGTAGACTATGTTCTTTTGAAAATTTGTCTTGCTTTGTATTCTATTTCTGCGTACGGTAGTAGATTTATCAGAATTTTTGAGACTTTTCAGTTGTGAAAAGAACTTTCCTGCTTTTGAACTAAACTACCTGTAGGCGGAAGGTAGAAAATCAGCTGGGACTACTACACTTGAGTGTCGAGGTCACTTATTCAGCGGAGTGAATTCTCGCGAATTCCGAAAATCTACTCAATCCGCGGTTAGTAGAATATAAAGCAAGGCAATATTGTTATAGAACATCTATACCGAGCAAGCAGATGCACACATGGTAATACCGGAAACATCTCACCATGCTTTGCCAAATCAAATAATTATTATACCAGTATTATTTATTAATAAGGTGTAATTATTTGCATCGGAGATAAAAACAAAAACTGTATTTTGATTTACCCTCCAGTACGCAAAGGTGTAGAAAACGTTGCTTGCAACAGCTAGTTCTATTTTCTCGACTCTAACATGATGCAAACTATTTTTTTAACATTGCAGAAAGCAAACCTAACCGGTGCACTAGCAACAGACCCATCCAAGCCACTGACGATCTTTGCTCCCAACGACGCCGCCTTCAAGAAGCTTCCCAAGGCCGTGGTGGCTAAGCTCGCCAATGTGACCTTCCTTCAAGAAGTTCTCGAGTACCACGTGGTGAATGCTGCCCTCTACGCCGCTGGTCTGTACGACAACCAGAAGCTGGCACCACTGGCGGGTGGGACTATTTTGGTTCTGATCGGTCCAGGAGGAGTATTCGTTGATAACGAACAAGTGATCCAGACGGATACCACAGTCGTGAACGGCGTCATTCATGAAGTGTCTGGAGTTCTGATCCCGCCGGCAAAGTAGCCGTAGACTTGTGGACAAGTCGTTTTTAAAGGTTTCTCGCGGTGATTGGTTAATAATGGCTTTCTCCGAGCAGTACTTTCGCTGATGTTTCCGACTTAATAATTCAGATTCAGATACTCTCACGAGACTCTACTTTCGCGGCAATAGGGGGAGCCATGCAGCAATATCGCAAGAGACACAACAAGCATAGCGACTTGATCACAAGTCTAATTACCATTGCTAAGCCTATAATGTCATCAGCAGCTCTTAAAAATCGTTTATAGAAGTATACATTGGATCTACAATATGAAATCACACTAACATACAAAAAATGTCTGAATTGCAATTATGTTTAATTGTTATTTTTGACGAAAGTGTTAATCATTATTTCAACTCATTAAATAAGTTCATCTGAACTGCTAATAAAGAATGGATTATGATTTTTTTTCCGAATTCAAAACATAATACAATGTAAATGTTACTCACGATTCACTCCTAAAGCTAGGAGCTTCTTCAGTAGCCATGTCCAATGCTTCAACACCTTTTGTACCCTTTCTTTGTAGAGGAGGCCTACAGCGCCCTCTATGACCAAAAAGAAATGATACAAAAGGGCAGTTGAGCATTAGACATGGTTACCAGTCTAAAAGATCAAAGAAGCTCTTAGCTTAGGAGTGGACCTAAACTAAAATGATTGGATTCGAAAAAAATAATCCATTATTTCAAATTCGTAGTGATAGTTTTTAACCAGAAACGGAGGTATCGTAATTTTGTTTTATTTTAAGTAAAGGTGTATGGGGGTCACATTTTGGATATTTTGTGATTTTTCTTTGAAAACCTAATGTTAATTAGAATTTTTGAGTAGGTCTCGAGGTAGCCCTCCCTTCAAATGAAAGCAAGTATATAACACAACTGGTTTAAATCACTGGATAACATAAATCTTGACTGAAAATGAGATCAACATATAAATTATATTCAAGACACTGGACACAATTGGTAATTGTCAAAGACCAGTCTTCTCACTTAGTGTATCTCACAGTATGCATAAAATAGCAAACCTGTGAACATTTGAGCTTAATTGGTCGTCAAAATTGCGAGATAATAATGAAAGAAAAAACACCCTTGTCACATGGAAGTTGTGTGCTTTCAGATGCTTGATTTGGAGACCTCAAATTCTAAATCAAATTCGTGGAAAATTACTTCTTTCTCGAAAACTATGTCACTTCAGAGGGAGCTGTTTCTCACAATTTTTATATTACCAACCTCTCCCCATTACTCTTTGTCAGGTTTTATGCTAACAATTATTTTGAGTATTTACTAATAGTGTCCGCTGCCTTTAATTAACGTACCCTTACACAGATGTTTTTTTAAAGCACTGTATACTTTGAAAAAAAACCCCCAAAAAGCACAATACTCGGGTGGGATTCGAACCCCCAAACTGTACCATTCTAGAGCAGAAAATTCACCGGCTAGACCACTGAGACTACCCGGTAGCTAGAGGCAGTTAGAATCCCATATTTCAGCAGCAGCAGCAACCGCTATAAATGATAGAATCATTGGGTTTAAAAAAAAGATTTTGAAGATAAAAACTCGTTTGGCAACAGGCCTAATACTTTTGTAATGCTTTTATACTTTTTACAGTTTTAGACAACTGCTCAAAACTTAAATAGTTTACACCCAGTACCATTGGATCTCTGCCCAATGGCAAATGGCAAATATATCTTTCACATTAGCACACACTACACTTACAGTTGAATGCTCTTGGTTATTTCAACATACCTGGCAGACGCGTTCACTTTTATGTCACCACCATGACCACAGATAATAATAATAATAATAATAATAATAATAATAATAATAATAATAATAATAATAATAATAATAATAATAATAATAATAATAATAATAATAATAATAATAATAATAATAATAATAATAATATCGAGTTTTTATATAGCGCTTTTTCACTCCCTACAGGTGTTTCAAAGCGCTTCAAGATATTACCCCTGGTCACTGGGCCTTAATTCACTCCCTGAACCATCTCAGCTCCCTGGGGAGTATACAGCCTCGTGCAGCAAATGCGCTACTCGGCTAAATCAATCACAAGAACCATCTCTGCCCTCACAGGTACCCATTTACCCCTGGGTGGAGAGAAGCAGTAATAGTCAAGTGTCTTGCTCAGGGACACGAGTGTCACGACTGGGTTTCAAACTCACACAGATGTGGAAAAGAAAGATTTATAGACTGAAATCAGTATATATTTACCCTTGTAACATGAGACTTTGACTATATTCATTCCTATTTCAAAGATGGTTTGTATTAAATGGGTATTAAATAGAATACAGTAGACTCTTATTGTATAACAAGATCGCTGGTGACTAGCCAACGGTCTAAATTTGTTTGTGGGTTAAAGGCAGTGGACACTATTGGTAATTACTCAAAATAATTATTAGCAAAAAACCTTTCTTGGTGACGAATAATAGGGAGAGGTTGATGGTATAAAACATTGTGAGAACCGGCTCCCTCTGAAGTGCCATATCTTTCGAGAAAGAAGTAGTTTCCCACGAATTTGATTTCAAGACCTCAGATTTAGAACTTGAGGTCTCGAAATCAACCATCTAATCACACACAAATTCGTGTGACATGGGTGTTTTTTCTTTCATTACTATCTCGCAACTTCGATGATCGATTGAGCTCAAATTTTCACAGGTTTGTTATTTTGTGCATATGTTGAGATACACCAACTGTGAAGACTAGTCTTTGACAATTACCAATAGTGTCCACTGCCTTTAAAACCCCAGTATAACACTGATATAATTGAAAGTTTCAGTGTTTACATGTAACCTATGGGAATGGTGGATAAAGGTGTTTGAGAAATGAGTCAATTAATTAACTTGGTTAGGCGCTCTGATCAAGTAATGCAAGATCGTTAGAGCTACTTAGGGACTCTAGGTGGCAGCAGACTCACCAGGTAAATCCATTGTTCTTGGAAATGTGAGCATACACAGATTGACTTAAAGGCAGTGGACACTATTGGTAATTACTCAAAATAATTATCGACATAGAACCTCACTTGGTAATGAGTAATGGGGAGAGATTGATAGTATAAAACATTGTGAGAAACCGCTCCCTCTGAAGTAACGTAGTTTTTGAGAAAGAAGTAATTTTCCACAAATTTGATTTCGAGACCTCAAGTTTAGAATTTGAGGTATCGAAATCAAGCATCTGAAAGCACAAAACTTTGTGTGACAAGGGTGTTTTTTCTTTCTCAGTTATCTCGCAACTCCGACGATAAAATCAAGCTCAAATTTTCACAGGTTAGTTTTGTAATGCATAATGTTCAGATACACCAAGTGAGACGACTGGATTTTGACAATTACCAACAGTGTCCACTGTCTTTAAACAATGGAAATTGACCTTGTAAGTCTGCTGCTACCTAGTGTTCAACAGCCTCCTATTGTATGGTGTAATATAGCTTGAACACCTGACTTCACACTTGGATGCTTGTGAACGCCAGAGAGCTGCATAGGGTACATATTCTCATTTCACATGGTCTTCAGCACTGTTCCGGAGATTTGCAATTAAATCCGACATACACACATAGACAAGTACCTTTCATGTCATACAGTAATGGACTGATCCGGCCTATCAAGCAAACTGTGCGCGTTCACCCATTTGACCAATCACAGCAATGATTGTGGTCGGACAAACTCGGTCATGCGTGCGCGTATATTTGGCACGCGCGGCAGAATCATGCTGAATGTCATTGGGAGTGTTCGTACACTTGTCTTGCTCACGAGTGGTGGGCGGAGCTTAGTGGAAAGCCGGAACGGTCCATTGACTTCAACTGTCTGTTACAAATTGTTCTTCTGTTTCCTTCTGAATCTCCGGGAGTCGCTGAGACGGCTGCCTGGCAAGGAATTACTGATCACCAGCGGGCAGTGAGGTTCATATTCATTGCAGTATGCCAGTCATTATTTCTGTGGTTCTGTTTCTTCTTCTTGCTGGCGGCCGTCACCATGAACGGGGTCTGAGGGCTGTTGACAATCTTCTGAAGCATCTCCAAGACATCTTCATGTCTCGTCTTCACTTCCTGGGGCTGGAGAAAGATGAGAACTGGGCTCGTTAGAAATACTTAAAGGGAAACCATTGTCTTTGGATTGGGG